>NC_081192.1:10905000-11142500 GCF_902713425.1 Acipenser ruthenus | reverse complement strand
TAAAGTGAAGGTAGGCTCTACGTTTGAGCTAAGTTTTTGTTTTGTTTCATTTTGTTTGTTTGTTTGTTTCTTTGTTGTGAATAAAAGTGTGCAGAAGCGCTTAAAATCAAAGTTTTATCTCTGGGTCACGTTTTTAAAGGGGCACGAACCCAAAGGTACGGCCAGCTTGTTCACAATTGGTGTCGGAAGTTGTGAACGCCCTGTTGACCCAGAAAGGAAAAAGACAATGGATCCAGAGTTGAAGGAACTGCTGGAAGAAATAAACAGAAATAACGCTGTTCAGGAGGAACTGAACAGAAAATGGAGACAGGAGCGGGGACTTCCGGACCCAGAACCAACAGAGCTGGAGTTCATGTTCCAGAGATGGTTGAGGTCAACACTGGAACCAGAAGCCCTGCTGTCTCCAGCGCCAGAGGGAGAAGCCCCGCTGTCTCCAGCACCAGAGAGAAGCCCCGCTGTCTCCAGCGCCAGAGAGAGAAGCCCCGCTGTCTTCAGCGCCTGAGGGAGAAGCCCCGCTGTCTCCAGCGCCTGAGGGAGAAGCCCCGCTGTCTCCAGCGCCTGAGGGAGAAGCCCCGCTGTCTCCAGCACCTGAGGGAGAAGCCCCGCTGTCTCCAGCGCCTGAAGGAGAAGCCCCGCTGTCTCCAGCGCCTGAGGGCGAAGCCCCGCTGTCTCCAGCGCCTGAGGGAGAAGCAACAATCAAGGGGGAGGAGGTGAAGAAGATACCTCCACCACAGTCCCGACCACCACCCCTGAAAACCAGTCCGGCGCCAGATGGTGCGGTCCCTCAACCCGTGCTCCTGGACACCCTGCCAGAGTGCCCGGACCTCCAGCTGCTGGGCCTAGAGATCAAGCAGGAGCACCACCAGACACAGTTCCTCGCCTGGTCCTCTGCTCTGTTCTTCCTGAGGCCCCAGACGTCATGTCGCAGTCGGCAGACGTCGCTTGGGCTCCCCCTGCCTTTTGCTGTGCTCCCCCTGGTGGCTCAGACATCTCTCCGCCGTGGCCAAGCCTCAAACCTTTGTCTGCTGCTGCACCTGCCAGATCACCGGCCTGCACACCTGTCACCCCTGTTGGGGTCCCTCATCGCTGGTTTGCAGTCCCTACCCAGAAGCGCCGGAGGGACCGATCCATCCTCAAGCCCGCCCGCAGGAAGGGGCGAAAATTGACTTTTGTGGACTTGAGGGTGAGTGGTTATGTTTCGGGGGGGGGAGGTGGCCATCGAATGGCCGGTGTGCTATGCACAAGGGGGAGGAAGTGTAACACAGTAAGGGCTCTGTATGTAAATAGTTTGGGTGATGTTTGTGTTTTGGTGGTGGTTGGCAGGGACGGGGTTAATTCCTCTCCCTGCCAAAAACATGTGAGAATGTGTTTGGTTGTTCCCAAACAAGGTAATTGGTGTTGACTGGGAACAGCCACAAACTATAAAAGAGAGCTTCCAGCTCCATTAGAGAGAGAGATCACCAGGGAGCTGGTATAGAAGAGTTGGCTTTGTTTTGAAAGTAAAGGTAAACTGTTTTGTTAAAGCGTGTGTTGACAGGTAAATGGCGTAGCTGTCCTGTGTCTTAGTCAGGGACCTGTTAAAGTGAAGGTAGGCTCTACGTTTGAGCTAGGTTTTTGTTTTGTTTAATTTTGTTTGTTTGTTTGTTGTGAATAAAAGTGCGCAGAAGCTCTTAAAATCAAAGTTTTATCTCTGGGTCACGTTTTTAAAGGGACACAAACCCAAAGGTACGGCCAGCTTGTTCACAATATATGTATATATATATATATATATATATATATATATATATATATATATATATATATATAGCTCTGGAAAAAATTAAGAGACCACTGCAAAATTATCAGTTTCTCTAGTTTTACTATTTATAGGTATGTGTTTGGGTAAAATGAACATTTTTGTTTTATTCTATAAACTACTGACAACATTTCTCCCAAATTCCAAATAAAAATATTGTCATTTAGAGCATTTATTTGCAGAAAATGAAAAACTGGTCAAAATAACAAAAAAGATGCAGTGTTGTCAGACCTCAAATAATGCAAAGAAAATTAGTTCATATTCATTTTTAAACAACACAATACTAATGTTTTAACTTAGGAAGAGTTCAGAAATCAATATTTGGTGGAATAACCCTGATTTTCAAGCACAGCTTTCATGCGTCTTGGCATGCTCTCCACCAGTCTTTCACATTGATGTTGGGTGACTTTATGCCACTCCTGGCGCAAAACTTCAAGCAGCTCGGCTTTGTTTGATGGCTTGTGACCATCCATCTTCCTCTTGATCACATTCCAGAGGTTTTCAATGGGGTTCAGGTCTGGAGATTGGGCTGGCCATGACAGGGTCTTGATCTGGTGGTCCTCCATCCACACCTTGATTGACCTGGCTGTGTGGCATGGAGCATTGTGCTGCTGGAAAAACCAATCCTCAGAGTTGGGGAACATTGTCAGAGCAGAAGGAAGCAAGTTTTCTTCCAGGACAACCTTGTACTTGGCTTGATTCATGGACTCTTGACCGGAGGGTTGTGGGTTCAATCCCCAGTGGGGGACACTGCTGTTGTACCCTTGAGCAAGGTACTTTACCTAGATTGCTCCAGTAAAAACCCAACTGTATAAATGGGTAATTGTATGTAAAAATAATGTGATATCTGTATAATGTGAAATAATGTATAATGTGATATCTGTATAATGTGAAATAATGTATAATGTGATATCTTGTAACAATTGTAAGTCGCCCTGGATAAGGGCGTCTGCTAAGAAATAAATAATAATAATAATAATGCCAAAGCTGCCCGATTCCAGCCTTGCTGAAGCACCCCCAGATCATCACTGATCCTCCACCACATTTCACAGTGGGTGCGAGACACTGTGGCTTGTAGGCCTCTCCAGGTCTACGTCTAACCATTAGACGACCAGGTGTTGGGCAAAGCTGAAAATTGGACTCATCTGGGGGTGCTTCAGCAAGGCTGGAATCAGGCAGATTTGTCTTTGTGAAGGACACATGAATCAAGCCAAGTACAAGGTTGTCCTGGAAGAAAACTTGCTTCCTTCTGTTCTGACAATGTTCCCCAACTCTGAGGATTGGTTTTTCCAGCAGGACAATGCTCCATGCCACACAGCCAGGTCAATCAAGGTGTGGATGGAGGACCACCAGATCAAGACCCTATCATGGCCAGCCCAATCTCCAGACCTGAACCCCATTGAAAACCTCTGGAATGTGATCAAGAGGAAGATGGATGGTCACAAGCCATTAAACAAAGCCGAGCTGCTTGAATTTTTGTGCCAGGAGTGGCATAATTTCACCCAACATCAATGTGAAAGACTGGTGGAGAGCATGCCAAGACGCATGAAAGCTGTGCTTGAAAATCAGGGTTATTCCACCAAATATTGATTTCTGAACTCTTCCTAAGTTAAAACATTAGTATTGTGTTGTTTAAAAATGAATATGAACTAATTTTCTTTGCATTATTCGAGGTCTGACAACACTGCATCTTTTTTGTTATTTTGACCAGTTGTCATTTTCTGCAAATAAATGCTCTAAATGACAATATTTTTATTTGGAATTTGGGAGAAATGTTGTCAGTAGTTTATAGAATAAAACAAAAATGGTCATTTTACCCAAACACATACCTATAAATAGTAAAACCAGAGAAACTGATAATTTTGCAGTGGTCTCTAAATTTTTTCCAGAGCTGTATATATATATATATATTTACACACACACACACACACAGTAGAACCTGATTGTTAAGAACACCTTGGCAATAGTCTGAAATGTCTGAAATGTCTGTAACTCTAAAAATGACAAATGCTTCTAGGCTGCCATGGTTTACACGATCGTACCACAAGGACAGCTTCTTGATCCAGCTTTCGATTTTGTCAGTGAGAGAAAAGACAAATATATCCTTGGAGTGATGTGTTAAGAATATTTAAGCGATCAAAAATATCTGCCAGGAAACCATGCAAAGCAAGTCATTTAGCACAAGCTTTTCGGGTTCATTTTTTTTTTTTTTTTTTTTTACTGCTGATCGGGTTGTTGTTGTCGGCACTTCGTTTGCTGCAGTGTCACTCGATTCCTCTTCATTACTCCCGTTTCCAACACTTCTTCAGAAAACTGTCAATTGTTTGATATTTATGAAGCAACGTTTTGAACTCCCTTCACAACAAAAATCAGAGCCTTCAGAAGTGCATCCCACTGACATGGCAAGTTGGTTGCTAGGTAACCAGTTCAGAACTTTCAGACAAAGGCAGGTAGGGCGAGACTCATTGGGAGTACAACTGAGTAAAAAGTGCCAATAATAATAATACATTAATATACCTGCTTCTTAAACTACAATGTTTTTATGTTTATTTCGCAGGTATTCGACACATAACTTTGTTTTGACCACACCATCTTTACACTCCTCCCTTTTCTATTTTGACGGCAGCTGCTCTGCTCCGCATACGAACACTGGCTGTGCTCCGCGTACGAGCACCAGAAAATCGACAGCTTGAGACTAGTTTGAGAAGAGTAGATGAGTTTTCAGTTGACTAATCATGCCTAACCCGATGTCATGTGTTGCCAAATAAAAAAAAAGTTACAGGCAGAGGAGAGCACGTGTTTTGTTGGCTATTTACTTTTAAAACACAGAACGCCGGACACATGTTATCAATTTGTATTATACTTTAACTTATATAAAAACCTATTACATCCCTAGTACAAACTATTGATAGAAAACTACAAGGAACTGATGTTGATTAGGGCCTTCTGGAGCACAGAGTGCATTGCAGATTTCCACTAACTTCTATGGAGACTATATATAATAAGAAATGTTTTCACTGAGGAATGGTCTTGTATCCCTCCAGAACAAATTAAACACAGACTCAGCACATCAAATCAGTAACATTCTGGCTTCTGATGGTTCTGTATTATATTAAGTTTTTGGCAGATATTTCTATTTTTTTCCCACCCCCTATATCTACTAATTGTAAACCAACTCATTAGAGTTCAAGTAGATTGTATTAAACTTTTCATGCAATCCCTAAGTAAGCAAAAGCTATTAAAAGGAATCTGCTTGATGCAATGAAGCATTTTAATGAAAACTATTAGTTTGATGGATTAGAGCAAAATGTCATTGTCATTATCAGGTCTTTTGTAAATGTCAAGAAATTATTTTACCAATGCTGTGGAGCGCCATTTAAAGAATGTGTGCTATTACAAAGTGCTTTTCAGAAAAAGGTTAGAAGCTGCGTTCTTTAGATGAATGGGAGGCTATTTAAGTAACAAAAATTTGAAAGCAAAACTTTTATGGGCTCACGTGAATACAAAATAACCGTTAGAGACTGTGAAAGGCAATCTTCCAGACCCTTTTCTGAAGCAGCATAATTCACATTTAGAATTAGGTCAATTAGTCTACTAAATATGGCTGCTAGATGTAATAATAAGAAAACAAGATTAGATGAGCAGGGTGAAAGAGGAGTTTACAGTCACAAAATGAAAAGCTGCATTAAACAACAGCACCTTTTTGGACATGGCAGTACTTGATTTGACTGCACCCCTCAAAAAAGAGTCATACTAGGTCTTTCAAGACACAGCCCATCATAAATCCTATTTGGGCTGATTCAGGTCAGTTCAAAACAACAACAAAAAAGCTATTAGGAATATTACAGTGTATTTACATGTATTTACATGTTTATTACTATATATATATATATATAAGTTTTTAAATGTGTGCTAAATACTTACTGAGTTGCATCATAAATAGATGTTGTGTATTTTAATTCAATTCAATTTTATTTTTATATAGCGCCTTTTGCAACAGGTTTACAAAGTCAAAAATACATATTAAACATATTACTGAACAAAAGGCAAAAATACATATTACTGAACAACAGTAAACATTTAAAAACATAACAGAATGTATAAGCTGTATTATAAAAATACAATTTTAATCTAGATAAATAAAATAAAATAAATAAAAAAAAACAGTGGGAACAATATGGGGCAAGAGGATATCAGCTCATCTGGATGAAAATGCCAGGCTATAGAAATGGGTTTTTAGTCTAGACTTGAAGACATTGACTGAAGGGGCTTCTCTAATTGTGATGGGCAAGTAGTTCCATAATTTAACTAACTAAAAGATCTACCACCTGAAGTTTCTTTCTGAATAATAGGTACAGACAGTAGGCCAGCAGAGTCGGAGCGGGCGATTGGGGACATAGGGTTCCAAAAGATCTTTAAGGTATGGAGGAGAAAGACCATTTAAAGCCTTATAAGTTAGCAGCAACACCTTAAAATCTATTCTAAAACTAACCAGTAGCCAATGCAAGGATGCCAGCACCGGGGTGATATGCTCTCGCCTCTTGCCCCGAGTTAAAGTTCTAGCTGCAGCATTTTGTACAAGATGAAGGTGAGAAATAATGTTGTGGTTAGTCCCAATGAAAAGACCATTGCAATAGTCAGTCCTTGAGGATATAAAAGCATGCATTAATCTCTCTGCATCCTGCCTGGAAAGAATACCTCTCAGTCTTGCAATATTTCTTGTGAAAAAAGTTAATTTTTTGTGACATTTTTAATGTGTGCTTTGAAAGAAAGTTCTGTATCAAATATAACACCTAGGTTTTTTTTTTTACTTTTGCCCTAAAATCTGTACAGAGTCCATCAGATAAAACATAAATCAAATGTGTATCTTCATGTTTTCTCTGAGGCCCCAGTATCATCACTTCTGTTTTGTCTGAATTTAACATTAAAAAGTTATTAAACATCCAGTTCTTAATGTCAGCAAGACAGATATTCAAAATGTTAGCAGCATATACATAGTCCTGAGGGACAAGTAAAGCTGAGCATCATCATCATAATAGTGGAAACTAACTCCATGTCTACAAATAATGTCACCCAAGGGTAACATATAAAGAGAAAATAAAATGGGGCCAAGAATTGAACCCTGAGGGACCCCAGAGTAACCTCTGATAAAAAAAGGAGGTCTCCTCTTCAATTTTCATAAACTGAAATCTGTTTAGGCCATAGTTATTACATTGACAGGTGACAGGATAGCTTATTTTAGCAAACACTTAAGCATCTATAAAGCTTGAATTTAATGTTTCAAGGGACATTTTAAACATGAAGAATTATGCATGACTTGTAATAACACATCTAATTCAAGGTACCATGTAATACTGGCATTTTGATTTGAATTGCAGTGTGTCTACATGAACAGCATTACCACCTTAGGCACTTTTTGCATTTTATGTTTGTGATAATGAGATATCCCGAGCTGCACACCAGCAGGGGATAGAGTCGTGTTGTGAGGTGACACATGTATATTTTATTTCATTAGTGCATTGCGACAACTTCAATTGCTATTTCAAAGTTTACTTTGTTTTTGTTTTTCACTTAGATAAACTATATTTTTCGTGCACACATTTTTAAAAGTAAGGTAAGTAAGGTTTAACTGTATTAAAAACAAAGATAACAGTACAGTACAAGTCTTCAAAACAAATAGAATTCCAGAAAATACTCTTTTTTTGGGGGTTGCACCATGAAATGAAAGAGCTTCTATGGTGGTGATTAAAGAAAGGTATATACAGTAGTCTCCGGATAAGTGAACACCCCTTGGGAAGCAAGCAAAGTGTTCTTTAGCCGAAGTGTTCTCTAAGACAGAGTTAGCCACCAGACACAATATGAATCAATCATACATAAATAAATATGTATCACTTTTCATGACGCACGTGCATCAACATATTAAATGAACTGAATAAGTAAAAGAAAAGCAATAGACAAGTGTATGTTAATAAACTATAATAATATAGTAACAGCCAAACTAACGTTAATAAACTAACTGTCAAACTAAATTAACACAGCACCACTACACATGTTAAAAGCAGCAGCAACATACAAGACATGCTGTGACAGAGATCAAATGATTCTTGGTGTTAGATCTCCTTCCCGACCTGTGAGGGCGCTGTGTAAAAGGAACAGAGTAGGCTGGACTGGATGGCCCAACAATTCATCCCCAGGGTTAGGCAGAAGTCGGCCATCTAGAAAGGGGGCAGAGCTATGGTACACTAAACCATTTGACCCAGAAGGGAAACAGCGTGGCATCCGCGGATTGGAGGAGCGTTACTGACCTTGAGTGTTTTGTTTGTTTGTTCAATTGACTAGATGGCTAAGACAATCCAGAGCCGTCTCTCACGGCCAGCACTAAACCAGGACAACACTGCACTACTTGTTCATCATTTTCACCACAAGCACTACAGCACTCACTTTGGCCTTGTGACCGTGTTTTGTGTCTAATTGTGTTAAGTACTGTGCTTATTATTTACGGGACTGCAACCATTTATCATTACTGTGCAATATACATTGCTGTGTATTGCAAGCTCATTATTATTTACTACTTGGTCGTCAGACAATTGTATTACAAATAAAAAAAAACATTTCAAAGTACTTTGTTGTCTGTCTGTATCATTGGATTACTACACCTGTGCACCTAATTACCACTTTGCCACACATGCACATTATTTAACAGAATGGAAATCATGGAAATCAGAATACAAAACAAGTCAATGATATGACGGCAGTTCTGGAAAGATTTCATAAACCAGTCAGTGTGCCTCAAGATACTCTCGCGGTGACAAGTCGCTTATGAAAAGACTGAATAAACCAATTTAATTTATGTTGAGTTACCAGTAGAACCCCGTTTTTTTCAAAAATTAAATGAAAGGGGGCTCTCGAGTGGCGCATCCAGTAAAAGCACTCGCTAGAGTGCAGGATGCGCTCTATAGACTGGACGTCGCGAGTTCGAGTCCAGGCTATTCCACAGCCGACCGTGGACGGAAGCTCTCAGAGGGCGGCGCTCAATTGGCCGAGCGTTGCCCGGGGGGAG
This sequence comes from Acipenser ruthenus, assembly GCF_902713425.1. NCBI lineage: Eukaryota > Metazoa > Chordata > Actinopteri > Acipenseriformes > Acipenseridae > Acipenser > Acipenser ruthenus. The sequence goes on along the minus strand of NC_081192.1, from coordinate 11,133,645 downwards.
GGAGGGTTAGGTCGGCCAGGCAAAGTGTGCGGGGTGAGGGGGGTGGTGTGAAGATGGAGTGTTTTGCCTATACAATAAATACAACCATACAACCTATTTTAAAGCAACATTAAGAGACTGATTGGGAATAGTGACATGAGTGGTGTGAATTACCAAAACTATCTGTTTATTGTGAAATAACGCAATAATGATTGTGAAATAACACAACCATTGTGAAATATCTGCATGATGTGGGAAATCTGAGAAAACCCAGCAGAGCTAAACCAAGTTGTAAAGTGCCGAATGATCCAGGTCTTGCTTAAACTAGTAAGTATGCTAGAAATGGAGCTGCAGGAAATGAGACGGCAACAGGAGCTTGAGGAGCTGGCACACCCACAGTTCTTGGAAGTCTGCACTCCTAGCAGATTGAAAGCCAGCAGGGAGATAGAAGAGGGTCGACACAGCTGGGTTCAGGTATGCCATGATTGCTGGGGACTCCATATTGAGAAACACAGCAAGTTCAGTTTGCAGTCTGGACCCCCTTACAACAACAGTGTGCTGCCTTCCAGGAGCCTCTATCATGCATATCACTGAGAATGTGGACAGGCTCCTAGAACGAACAGGAGATGACCCGGTAGTAGTCGTCCACATCGGTACAAACAACATTGGAAGAGACAGACCAAAATCCCTGCAAAACAAATTCAGAGATCTAGGAAGGCCATTAAAAGACAAGACCAAAACTGCCGGCACCTTGCAAAGGAGCATACGGACAGCTGGAAATAAATAATCAAAATGCATGGCTGAAAACATGGTGCACTGTGGCAGGATGGCTTGCAGTGGTGAGGTGTGGTGACGTCACGATCCAGGAAGTACAGAAACCAAAACAATGGATGGGCGGGTGAAACTGAACGCAACGGCGGTCAGCTGGATTTATTAAATAATTAAAAAAAACAACAGATTTAAACAAACAACAAAACAAAACAAAAAGGCACGTTGGCCAAACAAATAATCAGAAACAAGTATATTTTAAATATAGCAATTGTTTTTCACTCGCTCTCCCGTGTTCTCCCGTACTCTCCTCTGTACACTCTACCCCGCAGCACGGTCACCTGCAGGTTCTTATACTCTGGCCGAGGGGTTAACTAGCTGTTAATTATCTTATTACCCCTCGGCCACAGTCTGCACGCGTTTGGTAAGGATGCGTGACTGTCAGCTAGTTAAATAATCAGTAGCTGATCAGCCTCCTATCTACTCGGAGAAAGGATCATTGAGGACGCAGAATCAATATGTGTCCGAATAATGGACAAAAATTCAAAGGGCATAATAATAGGGGCATGCTATAGATCGTCAAATTCAGTCACAGAGCAAAGGGGCATGCTATAGATCGTATTCAGTCACAGAGCAAAGTAATCTGTTATACAATGACATTAGAAATGTGTGCAACAAAGGAGAAGCCATATTAATGGGGGATTTCAACTTCCCCCATATAAAATGGGAAAACCCGGTGGGGAGCACAACAGATGAAATTGAAATGGTGGAAATGACAAATGACACCTTCCTAACGCAATTTGTCAAAGCACCAACTAGAGGAGAGGCATGCCTTGATTTAGTCTTTTAAAATAACAAAGACAGAATAACTAACACAGAGGTCAGAGAACTACTGGCAAACTCAGACCACAACATGGTCTCATTTGAAGTGCTTTTTAAAACCCCAAAAGTAATGACTAAAGCGAAGGTTTACCATTTTAGAAAGGCAAACTATGAAGGAATGAAACAGAGAATAACATAGGTATACTGGAGTAAAATAGAGAAAACATCCACAGAAAAAGGATAGCTCTTTTTTTAAAAATGTAGCACTAGAGGTGCAAAACAATTACATCTCAAAAGGAGACAAATCAAAATCTAAAACAAAATGGCCAAAATGATTTAATAGATCAATTAAAATATTCCGAGAAGAAAGGCACTTTACAGAGTGTTTAAAAGGGACCAAGAACAAAGTACACATAAAAAGTACTTTTCCAATATTATAACAACAAGAGAACATTCAAAGAGGAGGTAAATGTCTAAGAGATACAAATGGCAAAATCATAGATGAAGAGAAAAAACAGCAAATATATTAAATGATTACTTTTCACAAGTTTTTACAAAGGAGGATATGGACAACATGCCCAATATGTCAACCTGTTCCTATCCAGTTTTAAATAACTTTAGCATAACAGAGGCAGAAGTGTTAAAGGGACTAGGAGCTCTTAAAATAAACAAATCCCCTGGGCCGGATGAGATCCTCCCAATAGTACTCAAAGAAATGAAAGTTATTTACAAACCGCTAACCAAGATCATGCAACAGTGTCTTGACACAGGGGTTGTACTAACAGACTGGAGAATTGCAAACGTAATACTGATCCACAAAAAGGGAAACAAAACCGAACCAACTACAGACAAATAAGCCTGACTTCTATTACAGTTGCCCCACGTTATAACACCACCCTCACATAACAACAGCTATTCTCTCTGAACAAATGTCACCAATATACAATAGTGCTATTTGTACCCGTTATATCACCACCCCGCTGTTCGCCACCCGCCAGCTTCCCCAGCCAAGCAAACGTAAATATAAGCACTGTAGTTTGCCGCATTGTAGCACAAGCGAAATAATCATGGCCAATTAAAACAACAAAGTTATGAAGTTAACCTTTGACCCGCTTTCCTAGTTTGTCATTAACTGAACGTTCATCCCAATGTAATCAACACTCCCACTCCTAAAGCAAAACAGAAAGTACAAAAAGGCGAGTCAACCCTACATTTAACACCCAGAGCAAAAGAAAAGAATCTGCATGTATGCATCTGAAAATAAGAAAGCAAGACATCGCAAATGTTTTCTTGCCTAAATGAGGCATATACTGTTAATCGAAGGACAATCAGAGACATTCTAATGGATAAAAACAAATGGCTTACCTTGATGGAACGGGTTGATTTGTTTAACCTGAAAAAGGCGTAACAGTGACTTTTATAAACCACAGTAAACGATAAAAAAAAGTACGGTAAGAGATTTGTTTGCTTACGTGCAAGTTTTGTACAAATGAAGGCTCACTTAAACTAAAGCATCAGTTTTGTAAACAGCAGAATAGTTATTATTTTTTTTTTTACTTTTCATTTAAAAAAGGTGTTTGCCTGTACATATTCAACATTTTTTTTAACTGCTTAAAAAAGAATTCTGTTGAGCTTAAATTGCTTGTAAAATAAATAGATGGGATCGTTCAATCGGGGATAGTATTCAGCAGGCTTACGGTCGTGTCACAAAAAGTGAAGTTCAAATGACCAGTACAGTAAAAAAAAAAAAATGGTATGCTTTTTTGTTTTTACAGAACTGTTGCTTGGGTGATTTGACACTAAATGAGTGTTTATTTATTTATTTATTTATTTATTTTTAAGTATAAACTGTTCCCCTAAAGTAACCATGTATGTTTCATACAGATGGGTAAAGATGATAAAACGTTACTAGTAGACCTACTGTTGTGTTAAGAACTAGTACTGTTGTTTTAAAAAAGATTAATGTTTTATTGAAATGGCCTGGAGATATTGTAATTGTATAACTAAAAAAATAGAACGTTTGAATTTACTGCATACATAGTAGGTTGTGTGTGTGTGTGTGTGTGTTTTTTGTTGTTGTTGTTGACCCTCAGTCTAACGCCACCCTCGCTTATTGCCCGTTTTTGACCATGGCCCTTACCTGGCTGTATAAAGAGGGTTGACTGTATATGTAAACTTATGGAAACTATAATAATATCCAAAATGGAAAATTACCTATATGGTAACAGTATAATGGGAGGCAGTCAGCATGATTTTAGGAAAGGAAGATCGTGTCTAACTAACCTGCTTGATTTTTTGGAGGATGCTCGACAATGGATAACTGCAAAGCACATGACATGGTTTATTTAGATTTCCAGAAAGCTTTTGACAAAGTCCCACATAAAAGATTAATTGTCAGACTGAACGCAGTAGGGATTCAAGGAAATGCATGCACATGGATTTGGGAGTGGTTAACATGTAGAAAACAGAAAGTACTGATTAGAGGAGAAACCTCAAAATGGAGCGAGGTAACCAGTGGAGTACCACAAGGATCAGTATTACTATTAGGTCCTCTGCTATTCCTAATCTACATTAATGACTTAGATTCTGGTATAGTAAGCAAACTTTGTAGATGACACAAAAATAGGAGTGGCAAACACCGTTGCAGCAGCAAAGGTCATTCAAAATGATCTAGACAGCATTCTGGGCAGACACATGGCAAATGACATTTAATATAGAACAGTGTAAGGTACTGCACTAAGGCAATAAAAATGTGCATTATAAATATCATATGGGCGTGTGAACGTGTGGGTGGTAGTGCACAGGTGTACAGGTGAGGCAGTGATTCTAAACAACAGTTCAGACGACACAAAAATAGGAGGAGTGGCAAACACTGTTGAAGCAGCAAAGGTCATTCAAAATGATCTAGACAGCATTTAAAATTGGGCAGACACATGGCAAATTAAATTTAATAGAGAAAAGTGTAAAGTATTGCATGCGGGCAATAAAAATGTGCATTATAAATATCATATGGGAGATAGTGAAATTGAAGAAGGAATCTATGAAAAAGACTTAGGAGTTTATGTTGACTCAGAAATGTCTTCATCTAGACAATGTGGGGAAGCCATAAAAAAGGCTAACAAGATGCTCGGATATATTGTGAGAAGTGTTGAATTTAAATCAAGGGAAGTAATGTTAAAACTCTACAATGCATTAGTAAGACCTCACCTAGAATATTGTGTTCCGTTCTGGTCACCTCGTTACAAAAAGGATATTGCTGCTCTAGAAAGAGTGCAAAGAAGAGCAACCAGAATTATCCCGGGTTTAAAAGGCATGTCGTATGCAGACAGGCTAAAAGAACTGAATCTATTCAGTCTTGAACAAAGAAGACTATGCGGCGATCTGATTCAAACATTCAAAATCCTAAAAGGTATAGACAATGTCAACCTGGGGGACTTCTTTGACTTGAAAAAAGAAAAAAGGACCAGGGGTCATAAATGGAGATTAGATAAGGGGCATTCAAAACAGAAAATAGGAGGCACTTTTTTACACAGAGAATTGTGAGGGTCTGGAACCAACTCCCCAGTAATGTTGTTGAAGCTGACACCCTGGGATCCTTCAAGACGCTGCTTGATGAGATTCTGGGATCAATAAGCTACGAACAACCAAACGAGGAAGATGGGCTGAATGGCCTCCTCTCGTTTGTAAACTTTCTTATGTTCTTATGTTCTTAAAACAAAGCTTTATTATTGCTTTTAAATAATATGACAGACTATACACAGCGATGCGTACAGCCAGTCAAAACCACAGGGTTCAGTCCCGAAATAATAATACAATAACACACACTTTAAAACACCTACATGATCACCAGTCCAACAGTGAGTGCTCTGGGTGCAATTGGTGTTTTGAATAGTGAACAGTGAGTAACAGTACAATGCAGTCCGGGTTTGATGCTGGCTGAAGAGCAACAGGTCCCGGATATTTAGCCATTTACAAAGACAAACACAGATAGTTAGCAAAACAAACAAACACTTAACACTCACTCTCCTTATTAATTATTTCTGTTCTCTCAATGGGTCCTTTCCGTAACCATAGTGAAGGAACAGATCACTGGGGCCACTTCCCCTAAATACCCTCCATCACGCCCTCTTTCGGTGGCGTGGCCAATCACGTCTCCTCCAATCCGTGACTGACACATCGCCTACCGCATTCAGGCGCTGACTTCTGGTATCGTGGCCCCACCCCCTTCCTGGATGGCCGGCATTCCGACTGACTCTGGAATGAACTGCCCAACCATCCATTCTGGGGTGCTCAGCTCTGGCTATACAGTGTCCTCACAAGTCAGGAGGGAAATTGTTGATTAGGATTCATTTGCTGTCTGTCACAGGGAGATACTGAAATTGAAGAAGGAATCTATGAAAAAGACCTAGGAGTTTATGTGACTAAGAAATGTCTTCATCTAGACAATGTGGGGAAGGTATAAAAAAGGCCAACAAGATGCTTGAATATATAGTGAAAAGTGTTGAGTTTAAATCAAGGGAAGTAATGTTAAAACTTTACAATGCATTAGTAAGACCTCATCTAAAATATTGTGTTCAGTTCTGGTCACCTCACTACAAAAAGGATATTGCTATTCTAGAAAGAGTGCAAAGAAGAGCAACCAGAATTATTTCGGGTTTAAAAGGCATGTCATATGCAGACAGGCTTAAATAATTTAATCTATTCAGTCTTGAACAAAGAAGACTACGCAGTGATCTGATTCAAACATTCAAAATTCTAGGTATTGACAATGTCGACCCAAGGGACTTTTTTGACCTGAAAAAATAGGAGGCACTTTTTTACACAGAGAATTGTGAGGGTCTGGAACCAACTCCCAGGTAATGTTGTTGAAGCTGACACCCTGGGATCCTTCAAGAAGCTGCTTGATGAAATTCTGGGATCAATAAGCTACTAACAACCAAACGAGCAAGATGGGCCGAATGGCCTCCTCTCGTTTGTAAACTTTCTTATGTTCTTATTTTCTAATTAATGAGACGTGAATAACACCACAGGTACGTGTTAGCAGTTTCACACTTGCTGCAGTGTTTTCACTAAACCATGGCAAGATTAGGAAAACTGAAATGCAGGAAGATAATTATACTTCTTATTTATTTTTGCAATCATAAGTGGAAGACACGTGCAATATAATACAATTATATATAATTCTCCAAAAATTAACATGTTTTTGCATTCATTCCATTGCATAAAATAAATACCAATAATATGATTTTAATATTATACAAGCCAAATACCCTTTATTGAAAACAATGCAAAGTAAAATACTAACAGATGGTGAACCTGCAAGGCTTGCAATATTTATTTATGAATTCAGAACAGACCACTGGTAATACAAAGACTTAAAGGATTTGTTTCCAGCCATTTTTTTTTTTTAAATGTATTTATTTATTACCTCTAGCCAGATTAGGGTACCATTTATAATTAAAGCAAACATTCTGAAAAAATGTGTATGCCATTTTAAAAGCTTGAGCATCCTGCAGGGAAATAGATTATATTTACCACATAAAAACAGTTCTCTGGAATATATGCAGTTCCTCTCTATCCAGTGAAAGCAGTTAATTTCTTCAGAATATATTATAAAGCATTATTTAGACATTTATCCAATCATGGTGGTCCAGGTGACATTTTGTGGGCTTTGTTTCCCAAGATGAATTATATGACTTATAATAACTGTGCTACTAGGTTCTCACAATTATGTACACATGCAAGCATTTAACATGCCAAGCAACATCTACTATAAGACCACTGAACAGTGTCTCAGAACCAGTAGTGCTTAAGGGTTAGCTAATACTTTATGAGATGTAATCTACAGCATTAGCCATAATCTACAGCAGTAGTAAGCAACTCCAATCCTGGATAGCCATTAATAACAAGTTTAACAATGAGATAATTTATAAATCATTTATAAATATATTAAATATAAAGTCAGCTATGATTACAGTTAAAACAAAACAAAAAACAAAAAAACACACAATAATATTAGCTGTAACCACTTACAATAATCTTAGCTTTATTCCAACTAAGTACAGGATTCATTTTTTACCTTCATATTCATTTCATAAATCCCAATCTACAATTGCAAAACTTAAAACCGTAATTGAAGGTCGATATCTCTTGAAGCAAAGATGAATGGATTACATTTTAATAGTCGTTTTTAATCTTCTTATGTGGTTTTATTACTAGGTAATCTAGGACCATGATGAAAAAGTGCAGACTTTGATTATATTCTTAGGATATATTAAAAGTCCTGAAAGCATAAACTTCTCTTATTATATGAAAAATACCACATATCTATCAAACTGCTTATCCTTTGGCATTCTATGGGTATAAATCAGACACTAGTGAAAATCACTATTTAACAAATGGCAAAATATTGCATTTAAATATAAGCTAGTCTAGTACAGTCCTGCAAAACACCTTTTCACTTGGTAAATCACAGACAAAATACTGTATTAAAAAAATGCATCATTGTTAAAAAAAAGAAAACAAATAAGTACTCTATGCAGTGTGCATCTTTTTAAAATCTCTTTCTACAACCCAGGGATTAACTGATGTAGCATTTTGACTTTCATCTTCCAGCTATAATAGAGAATATAAAATATACTGTGCATGGTCTAATTTGTTTAAGCAAATAATCTAACTACTTGGATGGCTCAAGCAGACATGTTTAACCCAAAGCATCAGACTAGTTAACTTCTGCCAATCAGATCGCCAGACAGTATACCAAAAAATTCAGCTTTTTGTCCACCATTCACACTCTGTAGCATTGTGACGCAGGTCAACTGGGTCACATAAAAGGATTGTAGTCATATGGTAGGTTGATTATAGGACAATTCAAGAACAGAGATTTAGTCAGACACCATGAAATAGATGCTTTAGCAATTTTATTTAATTATTTATTTTGAATATACCCAGTAATCAGCCATTAAAAGTCAGATCCATTATTTAGTTGTATACGTTGTATAGTGGTGGATCTAGGTCATTGCCAGCCATGTTTGATTTCCTTTTGGGGTGCACCATGTTTGATTTCCTTTTGGGGTGATGCTTACACATACAACTGTATTGGACTTAAAACATGTGGATATGACTAAATTAAATATTTTAATGTATACTGTTAACGCTTGTATGATTTATTGTTTATTACATAAATGCCAAATAGAATCATTTACAGGTTGTTAGATGGTGCCTATTTATGATGAGTTAGAGTCAGAACTTAATTCGTAAAATGCAGTAATGAATCATGAACTAATGAGAAAACACGGACATATAGAAGATCTTAGATTAACATAACTAGTTCTTTATTTAGAGTTTTTTTTAACAATCATATGTTTTAGAAAAAAATAATGAACAAACAAATAAAATGTGTAATGGTTCAAAGAAAAGAAGTGCTAAGAGCATGAGGTCTCAATAATGGATAAAATCAAAAGATCATGATGATGTCATCACCAAGTGGTTGCTGTACTTCCAATAGCTGATATCAACCAGAGACAGCACAGGTACTTCTTGGTTGACAAATCCAATACAGGAGACATACATTTGGCTGTCAGCAGCATCAAGTGAAATCGGATTATATAACTGTGAATAACACTCTCAAAAGGAAGTACTAAAATTCTAAAGGACAGCAGTGAGATTGAGCCCTGATGGCGGACGAGGAGTGGTGCAAAGACAAATAGCATATTAAAAAAATTCCAGAGACTTGCCAAAGTCTAATAGCTGATTACAACGTTCAGTCCATTCACCAAAATATTGTAATCAATCCACTGAGTATTGACAGAATATTGGAGAAGCACAGGGAACTAAATAATTACCACAGTTCAGATTATGCTATCCGTTCTAAAAAGAGCCATTTTATGATGTATTCTAAACCCCAAATTTGAACAGTACAATCCAGTCCAGTCAAGGTTTCAACAAAACACAGACAATGCTTTTAAAGAAAATAGATCTTTGAAATATTATTGATAGGGTCATCCTTCTTCTTGCCAGATGTTTACTTTAGGTTCTAAAAACAACAACACAATTTATCCGGAATTTTATTTGTGCATCTTTCTATATTTCTGAGACATTAAGGGATGAGGGGTGAGGGGTGGGGATTTTCAAACATCACCATTACTGTTATCTCCCACCAGCGAACTGCAACCAAATGGAAATAAAAAAAATAAAATGGGAATATGGATTTTGTGTATAATTTGTAAACGTAATGTAAAATTGTGCATTTTGTCATCCAGAATGTATATTTATTTAGAACACTTCACATATAAAATGTTGATTTACAATTATCTGGCGTGTGGGTAAAAATGTGGCAGATTTTAAAAAAATTTAAATAAAAAAATAAACCTGCACTAGTCATTTACTCTCATTCGGGATGATATTTTGCCACATCTTATTATATACAACTCTTTTAATGTGCATTTTGCAATCTTTTTTTGGCTAAAAAGAAAATAATGCCTATGTAGGCTTGTTTGGGATTTATTTTCTTATGTTTTAGTATGTACGACTGTAGGCTACAAATACATACGTTTCAGTGCCATTTGTGTTTGCAGTTGTTAGTTATTATACATGTATACCATTTATGTAACATTCCATTATATATTTATGAAACTTTTAAAATTACGATAGAACTCCCTAACAAGCAATAAACAAACTTTATTGTTATAGCATGCTGCTCTATACCAAGATTTATTATTTACTTTTAGGTTTTTATTTGTGTATAATTCAAATAAAATCTACAGTATAAGTCAGTTGTCATATAATGTACGTATACCAGAGTTCACATAGGCTACAGTTGCATTGATAATTTCTTGGTAGTAACATTACACTAGGTGCAAATAATGGCATATCATTTTAACAATACAGCAAACGTTCCGTAAGGTTACAAATGGTTGAATGAATCTCCTTCATAACCGCAAGTATAGAAAAGGCTCAAATATTTTCATAAATACAAATATTGAATTATCTAGTCTTTCAATAATGACCTACTAACATCTGGTGTATTGGGTCTCTGAAATGATTAAACACAGCAGATTGTATCCAATTGCAAGAGTCAATATGCATGGTGCTGTGGTGATTTGAGTGCAACGTGTGTGTGTAATTAATGGCTCCCATTACTCTGGGAAATCCAGCTATGTCATGAAACTCCATTTTAATACTTTGTAGCTGCTCCTGATGAAGTAGGATACTAATATAATCATTAACCCTCTTTATCAAGTCACCTGTGACCCTTTGAAATGACCCAGAGACATAGAAGGACAATGCTGTCAACACTTTCGTATGCAGGGGTACGGCACGGCTCCTTTTTTGTAGGCAATTCAAGGTCCTCCCACAGTCTGACAGACGTCGACAAAATGCCCTATACAGACGCAATCGAGTCTTTAGATCGTAATCTAGTAAAGAAATGAACCCTGGTCCTGTACCCCCTCTCTCTGTATTGTCGGCGTCACAGCCGGGGTCTGTCAATCTCAGGCTGTCACTCAAGCTCTAAAATTACATTTGCTGCTACAACTTCTGCAACCCAGCAAAGCCATACTGTAGTTTGCTTGTTCTATTATTTTTAACACCAAATAACTTAAATACTGTTTCAAGGTGAGTTATATACTTTTTCGTTAATAATAATTAAAAAAAACTTTCTCCAAGTGCAAATGAACTCCTGATAAATTATGACATTTAACACAGATTTCCTTTTAAATTCCCACATAAACAAAATATATAATTGCAAGAAGCACTGCTCGTTAAGATATGAATATTATTTCTTAATTCAACATAATTTCGGAAATCGCATTAGCACGATTATTTAATAATTAATATCAATGCTACATACTGATTTGTTCATTAACAATGGAGTTAACAATTATGAACTTTTGAGCCCACCCCCCAGGATCGTAACTTGTCAGAAGGCAAATATCATAAAAGATAATAGAAAGTAACAAATAAACAATATATAATAAACTGAAAGCCGGAAAACAGTTTCATATTTTCAAAACATAATGTGATTATTATGTAGAACAGCTATGATTAACTCATCTCATACCATTTCATATACAGTATAATTATATACAGTGAAATGTTACATGTTTTATGTGTCTTGACAGGTCCTCTTTAGAAATAGCTGACACAAAAATGTAAACCGTGTAAATGAACATTATAAAATGAAACAGTATATAGGATGGAATGTGGTATAGAGTGCTGTATGCCAAAAGCTGACTTCCATGCTACGAGAGGTCAAAAGGGCTTCTCTTGGGTTTGACATTTCAGATGGCAATATATTCAGTAGCAAAATATGTAACTGTTACCACTGATATGTGCTCACTAATTAATACAATAAAAATAAAACAACAACAATACTACTGCAACTACGACTACTACGACTAATAATAATAATAATAATAATAATAATAATAATAATAATAATATTTTAAAAGAAAAACAATCAGTGGCACAAACGTTATATATACATGTTCAAAATCTTTCACGTCAGCCAAGCATGACTATTGTCAAAATGCTATAATGAGAGATGGCATCACCTTGTCTTCATCCAGCAGGCTCACTGCCTTTGAAGAAGCCTTCTAGTGAAATGTGTTAAAGCCTTTCACTTGATGTCGGACTTGAATTGAATTTCACTAATTGCCATGCATCTTTTTTGTTAACCTTTTTTTGCCCATTGTGTGTGCAACTGAATTCTGGTATCTTTGATATATCCGTAGAATGGCTGCATTTAGGCTTTATATCAAATAGCTACTCTCTGATATAAGCTAAACACAGTAACCCCTGTTATCCAAACCCACCTGATATGACCTGTCTTCTTATTCAAATTGGAGAAGTGTTCCCCAACACTGACCACTGGATAGTCTCCCCTTTGTGGGAAAGCCTTTTTTTAATATTTCCTATAAAAGTGGATCTACTGTGACTGTGTTTCAGACACAAAAATCCAAAAACTATTTTGTTTTTTATCTTACCTTTTCTTATGATGTTTGCAATTGTTTTGAGTGCCGCTGCTGATTTGTTTATCTTATTGATTAGATTAAAGCTGGCTTTTTTAAACTGCTCAAAGCCCTGTCCCAGGTTAAACAACAACAGAAAAAAAATATATAAAAATCAATACAACTCCATATTCGAGCAATGCTACTCAGAACTGATCAGAACAATTGCAAATACCACAAAAAGATAAGAGAATGTAAAAAAAACTGTTAAAATATAATTTGATGCTACATGCTCATTGATGGGTCGGCAAGCTATTTAAACATTCTGATTTAAATTTAGGCTGGAAAAAAAAGAAAAACATGTGTCCCTTTCTGTCAGAGTAAGTAGAATTGGGCATTTTCCCACACAATGAAGAAAAAAAGGCAATTACTATCAATCAGTGACTAAGCAACAGATTGGAGCATTTAAAAAGACTCATTCATACAAAGATTTGTGGCAGCGCTCAGCTCCTCTGATTAGAATCCATAGATTTTAAAGTGTAGCTAATTAGGCTGTCATAGGTTCATTAATGGCTCTACTGATTCAGCACTCCTTCACCTGCATGCATATTAAAACTCATTAGCTCTCTTGTCTAAGACACCACCTGCATTAATTGCTACTAATGCACTAGTGCTCGTTTGGAGTATATTTCTGACAACATGCTCCGTAGTAAGAACAATAGTCTCTGGAGGACTGCTGCCCTGTGAGAATGTGCATGTGTGTCTGTTTATTTTTTGTATACGTTCACAGTTTCATTTGCCCAATTTATAAATAAAGTTCTTACTCAATCTGATAAGGCACACATTGCTCAAATTTAAGTTTCCAATGCTAAAAGTGAATTCTGTGCTGTGACTAAATTCCAAGTACTTTTAATCTGGGAGTATGTCAAAATACTTTCTTAGAAAAAAGTTATATATCCTTTACCGGAATACAGATTAATCCAAATAAAACTTAAGTTAATTTTATTTGGTTTTATTTTATTTGTACCACAATTTAAATAGCTCTAGCTGTTAATATAATACACTGAGGTAAATCATAAAAGTTAGTTTCAGTGCATGTTGAGTGGAAACATCTGGAACTGGAGGCAATATGCTATTGGTTCACTAGTTCACTATTGGTTTGCAACTGCTAAGCCATATGTTTGAAACTAAAGGTGCTTATCTACACATGGTCTTATAGTTCATAACCATAACCTGTTGGGTATTTGAAAAACACTTACAGTAATCCTAATTTTGTACCTTCATATACAGATCAGAAATCCCAATCTACTCAATATAAAATTGCAAAACTTCAAACCGTAACTGAAGCTTAATAACTCTTGATGCAAAGATGAATGGATTATATTTTAATGTAGGTAGATGGCACAACCATCCCCACCCCCCACCCCCACCCCTCTGTCCAATTACAGGTCATTACCTGATTGAACTAGAAAATGAATAATCATTTTTAATCGCTATAATTTGTAGCCAGGGTATTATCTTGGCAGCCCTGTATAACAGCTGCTGATTGCTAGGTGATGTGCCTTTAAGGACGGATGAGGCAGCAGAGTGGATGTCTGGAAATTACCTGCACCATGGCTTCATCTGCTTCTACATGTGTGAATATGAACACTGCATGTCAGTTGGGTTAGTGTGTGAGTAATGGCAGGACTAGTGAAAAAGGCTTTCAAGGTTTTTGGCAGCAACTGCTTTAAATCTCTGGATGCCTGCTGAGGAGCTGACAATCATAAGTAAATCACAGTTAGATGCTATCCTAAGGGTGGTTGGTATAGATCTGTGAATGTGTATACTAGACTGGCCTGGACTTCATTTGGAAGTATGTACCCTTTTACATTCTGTAAATCACAGTCTAAAAGAAAAATGTGTAAAAACTGCTTCTAGAATAGCAAAGCATTTATGTGAACATCACAGATCACAATCCATTATCAGGACAGGTTGAGCTGCCTCTGAATGAGGAATTTGCTAGCTGCTATTTATATCATTTCTAGCCTATGGCACTATTAACCAAAATATAGGAAGACTGGCATCACTGGTATTGGGCAACAACATTTGTGATCATACACTGGCTATTACATACCACTTGTACATTGATAGAATTCAATTACGTTCTGTTGGGGGAAGAGATATTCGTGTGGCAGGTATGTGGAGGAAAGCACATTTGAGACTCCTGCTAACCAGAATTTGTGCAGCCTTGTAGTCGAGTCCTCAAACCTCAAGTCCAAGTCCGTGTCCGAGTCCTGTGTGTCGAGTTCGAGTCCGCGTCCGATTCCGAGTCATCAGGGTCAGAGTCTGAGTCACTATCATTCAAGTCCAAGTCCAAGAGTCCTTGAAACAGACTCAAATCAATTTTCATTAAACTAGTGGTAGTAGTGGGGGAACAGTTTAGCTAACGGACATGGTCTGATTTCACAAATAATAAGAAATAAAATTACAAAAAACATTATTTTGATTTCTTTTTCTAGCTAGATTATTCTATTTGTATGTGGGAACTGTATATATACTGTGTTCTTAAATTGAAAATTTAGTATTATTTAGTATTATTTGTTTTGCAAAACAGAAACGTTATGTTTCACTTTCATTGCATTTGCACTTTTATTAAGTCTGTAATACAGTGATGCATTTATGAGATTGTGCTTCAGTTCATTTGATTTAAGATAATGTATTTTGTTATTTTTTCTCTTTTACACAAAAACATTATATTTATGTATTTCTCCTTTGTGTTGGTTCATAATGGAATAAAAAAAAAATGAAGTTCACACAGACAGATTTCTAGGTTGACGCTGCACAGCGTATTGTTAATGTGTTTTTCACACATCCATAATAAATTATTTTCATTTTGGTAAATGGAGTGGTATTAAGTTATTCTGTCTTTCTTTTTTTGCTATCAATCAGTCCTTTTGTCATGTCAGTTGGATAGATCTGCCTGTTTTCGATTTGAGATGTTAGTGCCTAGTTTTACACTGAATTTGCCAGATGAATTCACTGATGTTGCAAACAGTGATGGCATGTGCTGGGAACGAGTGGAGATTAGAAGCAAAGCACAGAATATTTAGTCACACAGCGACTTTCTGATATGAATTAAGAAGATCTAAAAGTATGATTATAACTTATATGATTATTCTTTTTTCATTTATTTTTGTTTTCAGCAAACTCAAAATTATTGAGAGGAATGGTAGTTCCTTGCACCAAGTTATCAGACTCTCTTTACAGCAAGGATAGTTTATGTGTTTTCAAGGTATTGGCGCTGCAAAAGTAAATCAGCAAAAAGCACCATTTCACTTTTAATTTGTAGTTCCCAACACTCTTATGTGAAATGTAGAAAAAAAAGTCAATACCTGTGTAGCAGGGCGATTGCCCTGCACGTGTGTAAATTAGTGTTGGTATAATTTGTATGGGGAAATGGGTTTATTGTGTGTCGTTTTGAAGTTGATTTGTATGATTGAAATATTGTTTACAGATGGGCGCTCGATAGAGACATACTGCCTGCTAAGTTTGGTTGAGGGGAAGGACAGCAAGTGATTGGCTGTGCTGGTCCTCAATCAGCAGGTGGGCGGGTCTTGACTGAGTGTCCGTCAGTTCAAAAACATCCGCAGGAGATGGCTCGGGGCGGCTGCAACGCCATACCGGAAGGGAGCGTTGTACGCTCGGGAGGAGAGGGTCCGCTCTGCAGGAATGACAGCTACACAACCCTGAGACTGCAAGCGGTGCTTGTGAAGGCAATGCCCAGCCAAGGCCGTTTGAAGCAGCAGGAGTCGTTGTATGAATACTGGCTCATCAGTAGGTTAGTTTAGGGGATAGTGATCCCATGTGATGTATAGCGAGGGTTACGTTATGTAGCCGGAGCGGGACGCCTCGTTTTATAAGGCTAGCGCTCGCCCTCTGTGGCACCTTTTATTTGTAGTTTTTGTATTGTGTTTTATTTTGCCTTTTGTACAGCTTGCTGTATGTGTCCTCTGTGTGTTACCATGGCTGGTAACGTCACATGTCCGCCTTTATTTACTTTCTGTTTATTATTAATAAATCCTGCGCGCCTGTGTCGGCGTTTCAACTCCACCTCCAATGTCTCTCTGTGTTGCTTAAACAGCGGTTACGCACGCACGTGACACGAGCAAGACCCTGTCACAACCTGTCATACAGTAAGAGAAATAAGTCGCCAAAGTAAGGTAAAAATGTCTTTCACCTTTTTCTCCCAATGTATTTCTTTACAAACCCCAGGCACTTTTATCCACACATATGTATATTACAAGACATCTGACTTTAATGACAATTAACTTGTTTGTCAACATGGAAATATATTAGGGAACAAATTAATTTTATTATTTGTTATTTGTTTATTTAGCAGACACCTTTTTCCAAGGTGACTTACAGAGACTAGGGTGTGTGAACTATGCATCAGCTGCAGAGTCACTTACAATTACGTCTCAACCGAAAGACGGAGCACAAGGAGGTTAAGTGACTTGCTCAGGGTCACACAATGAGTCAGTGGCTGAGGTGGGATTTGAACCGGGGACCTTCTGTTTACAAGCCCTTTTCTTTAACCACTGGACCACACAGCCTCCTTCTGATGTCTGTATCATCTATATTAAATGATTTATTGATATTTTAGTCACACGTATCGCGCACACAAAATTGTTTTAAAATGGAACATTTGCCTGTAAAAAATATATTTTTTATATAAATATAAAAAAAAGGTCTGGCATGAGTGGGATTTGAAACTATAACCTTAAGTTTGCAAGCACTGTCAGTGCTACACGATTAGTTGAGACAAGCGGTATTTTGAAAGATGAAGTCAGCCAGCTAAGAATTCTCTGGACTTTGTTATATTTGGGAGATTTTTTTGAGTGATCATTCATCTTCATCATCATCATCATCATTCTGAGATTTTGATCTTGCGCTCTGAAAAATGTTGGTTTCCTGTCAGTGTAATGCTCATTGTGGTCCCTATTGGTGCAAGGAAGTATACCAGAGACACGGGAACAAATTTCAAACTGGGGGTGCTTAAAATGAAAGAGAGGGGGAAGGCAATATTTAAAATATATACAAACAAATATATACAGTGGGCCCTGTGGCAAAGTGGCTGCCGATTAGAAACAGGTGCAGAGGTGATGCAGTGCAGAAATAATCACACAAAGAAACTGTAATCCGGTTTGGAAAAGGGGCTTCTTTTTATTTATAAAAGTCCCGGTCTGGTGACCAAACAATAATCCTCTGGCAATACACACCAATGTGTAAAGCTCGGAAGGAAACGATAAAGGTGTGCAGACAAAATAATAGTACACGTTATCCGCCCCACAATACAATACACGGTCACCAGTCCAGGTGCGTGCAGTAGTGTTGGTGGTGGGTGATAACAATTTAACAGTGACTGTAGTGCAGTGTTGTTCTGGGTAGTGCTGGCCCAAGGCGACAGCCCTGGAGACGTGTTAGACGTCTAGTGAATTTACAAACAAAAGACAATTATTAACAACGACAAAAACAAACAAAACACTCTCGAACACTTTTCACAAATATAATTCAAGTGGGAACCTCCCTGTCCTTCCAGTTCTGTGCTTCTCTGAACCAAGCAAAGGAAAAGATTTACTGTCCTCCGTCCCCTTTTTTGCTATCACGCATGACCCCATGGTAAACGATTGCAGCTGTCTCTACTGTTTGCAGCTGCTGCATCGTTTCCCTTCTGGGTCAATGTGTTCTTGCAACGGAGTCTCGCCTTCATCCAGACTGGCCGACTTCCCGACCCAGGGAAAGAACTGTCAGACCAGCCCATCCAAAGAACTCTGTTCTCGCTGCTTAGCACCCTCACAGGCCGGTAGGGAGATTTACAACCAAGACTCATTGTATTTCTGTCACACATCCATACAAGCTTGGGGTAGTTCTAGAGCCTAGGGGCTTAAGTTTTGAATAAAGAAGATCCCTGGTTCAAATGTCACCGTGGAAGTTTGTTTGTGGCATAGTCAAGTCAACTGATGGACAATTTGTTTCCGTATTTCCAACAGTTTCTAAGATACATCTTGGAATGATTTTGTAAAGGACAGAGAGAGATTAACAGATGGACACTTTTAGGCTGCAAGCCCATTGTGACCAAACATTCACTCGCCCCTGTATGTGGAAAACAGTATGTTTATTTGTGCTGGGTCCATCCTGCAGCCTGACGCATGTCACAACCTGAGCAATTGAGCAATTAAGATAATAGACAACTCTGTTGGTGAGCAGAGACACCAACAACCAAGGATAAATGAACCACCCTAAAACTTAACACATAGATATTTTGAATGCCACTTAACCATAGGCAAGCACTAGGTCAGATGCATTGTTTTAATTAATTTATAAATTGTTTACCATTCCCCTTTGAAACTGTTCTCATTCTACCTAAAGGAATTACAGCAAACTCTTGTACAGCGTCTTAAAATAAAACACAAACAGGCACTTCTCGCCTATAGCCTATCTCCACAGGCCAATGTAATCCCCTGCCCCTCGCCCATGAGAGGGGCCTGTCGCTTGTACAATTGTCTCTCAGTTTGCCACGCTCACACAAGAATAGACACAGCCTAAGTTTGTCACATTTTATTTTAAAACTGTTTTTCGCTTTAAGTAAATACATTTTAAAAAAGTTGGAAATTGACAAAAATACAACCACTGATAGTCAATGTTTGTAGCATATTATTTTTTCTTACGTTTACGTATGTTTAGCATATTACGTTTTTAAGCTTTAACTAAATAAACTTAAATAGACATTCATGATCCGTGTATTTCAGCATAAACGCCTGATTTCAAAGTGGTTAAATACGTGCCTAAACACTGTTTTGTTCAGGTGATAATCCTTCAGTCTGTACTTTTGAAAACTAGTGTTTGTTTACTTCTGCATAAGTTTAAAGGCCGCACCAGCATTGCCAAGAGAGACCCAAACTGGTTTTTCTGCAAGACTGGGTCAACATATGCCTTATTTTATTTGTATAAATTTAAAAATACAACAAGAACTCGATAGTTTTATTTACCGTTTTACTGTAACAATTCATTTTTCTTAAGATCAAAATTGACTTGAAACTACAATAATTTAAAACCGTTGCTTTAAACCTACACACATGGCCCTTAACCAAGGTAAAACCTCTGTAAAAACTACAAAAACATGACAGGAAGAGGTAGCGAAACTTCCACAACGCCCCCTTAGCACACTGGAGGAACCGCCAGCCACACTTGCAATTCTCTCAGTTTGTTCAGATACAGACAAGCACTGACACTGAGAAGGTTTGTCGCATTTTATTTTAAAACTACTTTTTTTTTCTTCATATTGGCCGCCGATAGTCACGGTTTGTATTCTTTTTTTTTTTTTTATCGGACATTTTAATATTTTAAACTCTAGACACTTGGTACGGACATTTCAGAAGCTAACTGTGCTGTTTTACACGTGCTTGTATATCCAGCTGTGTAAAATAAGTAATGCAATAAGGTTTTTTTTAAATGTTTACTTAATAATGTATACAGGGTCTCATATTTTATTTATGTATGTGTTGGGGTAAGCATGTACATTTCTTAAACAGGTTGTACCTTATTTTAAGCATTTTGTCTTTTTTCAACAGACACGCTTCTCTGTTTAAGACCAGCCTGTGTCGGTTTACTGTATAGGTCTATTTAGCTCTGTACATGCAGCATCTTATCCTTGTTTATTTTAAAACCCTTTGTCTTTTTTAACATACATGCTTCTCTGTTTAAAGCCATCCTGTGTCGTTTCCTTCTGTATCGGGGTAATATAGCTCTGGACATGCAGCCTTTACACGTGTTAACAATTCACATTTCTCCCCTTTTAAATTGTTTTTAATTTTTAAGCAACTGCACTGCAACCTTATTTTTACCATTTACTGCAACAATTCGCTATTCTTCTCTTCGAACAAACGCACCAGCGACGCCCTCAGCACATGACCACCAACGCTGTTAGACAGTGCTGGGGGCTTCCCATTTCTTTTCTTCGAGCAACGCCCTTAGCTCCTGCGGGTCACAGTTTCGTATACAACAGTGTTCTCTTTGCCTCAGACACAGTGTGGCAGGATGGCTAGTTAAATAAATCAGTAGCTGATCAGTCATGCATCCTCACAGGGTTTTTAAATTATAAATATATAAAAAAAACAATAACAAAAGACGCAGCGCTTTTATCCGCGCCGCAAACAAAAATACAAATAATAATAAATAGGGGCGGGACACTCTGCCACGTTACCAAGATTAATTACCTTTTCTTTGGCAAGCCTATTATATGCTTGACACAGACTGGTACCATTATGCTTTGACTGAAGTTTTTACTTTAAGTTAATTTCTACACTATATTCTCTTAGTTTCAAACTTAACAGTTTTTCTATTAAAATAAAAAATTTAGACTTATATTCTGTTTGAATTATTCTAGAATACCTGTGTTTAGCTTAAACACTACTTTCAGATCAAGCTTACTTCTTTAAATAAGAGACTTGACTGTGAACATTTGAGTTAATTAAATGAGATTCTTGTTTCTGCTTTTCTCCTCAAGGTTATAAACCTTGGCACCAGAAGCTCAGACAAGTGCAAGCTTAGTTCATTTCACAGGTGTTTTGGTCAGCGTGGCCCCAACCTAGCTCCCTTTTTACTCAGACTTACAAAGATACAATAATATTTGTCAGTGTTATAACAGAATAAACAGGAATATAGAATGCTCTAACATAACTATAGGTTAATACAGAGCATATTATAACTTCTTGTATGAACAGTGTGTTTTAACAATTTGTTTAGTATTTCTTCTGGCTTTATATTCTTTAAAACACATGACAGTTATTACAACATTTTAACACACATGCAGTTTCACAAATGTTCAATTTGCATACCTGGGTCAGTTTCTGCTCTCAGTGTCAAAGCCACCACAGGTGTGTCTTTAAAAGCTTGATACCTGCAAAAACCTAAATCTTGTTGGCAGGGCTTCCATCTCTACATTCCCATTCCCATCATCCGTGGGAAGACTTCAAATTAAGTAAACTGTTTCTATCAAAGAGACATCTATCTCTGCCGCATACACCTTTCACTCAAAAAAGGTGATCGCACCTTCTACAAGGGAAGAGATGTTTTAGATTAACCCTTAGCGGTCCATTTATTCAGCGCATCTCAGGCGCGTACGTTTGGCGACGAGGAAAAGAATACAACACCGAAACCCAACTGCAACCGCAAGTTGCCCGGTTTTCAAATTTACACCAAAAAAAAAAAAAAGGAAAACGATGGCTTGCCAGCATTTCCTGAGTTTGATATGATCCAAATTTCTTAAGTTGTAGATGGAAAAAAATGGATGCAAAGATTTGATAATTTTCTCATTGCTTCAAATATTAAAGACGCAACAAGAAAGGGTGCAATGCTACTGTACTACACCGGCGAGCAAGTGTATGATATGTTCAATACATTTATAGATACGGGGAACGCCCACTATTACAAAAAAGCTGTACCCAGCGCAACACAGCAGAAGCTTGCCTGAGCACCTGCAACAGTTTGAACTAAGCACTTCAAAGTATTAACAAACTGAGGGAGGGGAAGGAAAATAATGTTTATTGAATAACAGGTTTGTTGTAAAGAAAACAATTTAATATGTTCATTATAATTGAAAAGTTAAATCAGTTATGTTAAACAGTTACACCTATAACATAGTCTACTTTGACTCATTTAAATACATACACTTATGTAAGGAAAAAAAGCATGTAGAAAAAAAGAGGGATGTAGTAAGAACATAAGAAAGTTTACAAACTAGAGGAGGCCATTCAGCCCATCTTGCTCGTTTGGTTGTTAGTAGCTTATTGATCCCAGAATCTCATCAAGCAGCTTCTTGAAGGATCCCAGGGTGTCAGCTTCAACAACATTACTGGGGAGTTGGTTCCAAACCCTCACAATTCTCTGTGTAAAAAAGTGCCTCCTATTTTCGGTTCTGAATGCCCCTTTATCTAATCTCCATTTATGACCCCTGGTCCTTTTTTCTTTTTTCAAGTCAAAGAAGTCCCCCGGGTTGACATTGTCTATACCTTTTAGGATTTTGAATGTTTGAATCAGATCGCCGCGTAGTCTTCTTTGTTCAAGACTGAATAGATTCAATTCTTTTAGCCTGTCTGCATACGACATGCCTTTTAAACCCGGGATAATTCTGGTCGCTCTTCTTTGCACTCTTTCTAGAGCAGCAATATCCTTTTTGTAACGAGGTGACCAGAACTGAACACAATATTCTAGGTGAGGTCTTACTAATGCATTGTAAAGTTTTAATATTACTTCCCTTGATTTAAATTCAACACTTCTCACAATATATCCAAGCATCTTGTTGGCCTTTTTTATAGCTTCCCCACATTGTCTAGATGAAGACATTTCTGAATCAACATAAACTCCTAGGTCTTTTTCATAGTTCCCTTCTTCAATTTCAGTATCTCCCATATGATATTTATAATGCACATTTTTATTGCCCGCATGCAATACTTTACACTTTTCTCTATTCAATTTCATTTGCCATGTGTCTGCCCAATTCTGAATGCTGTCTAGATCATTTTGAATGACCTTTGCTGCTTCAACAGTGTCTGCCACTCCTCCTATTTTTGTGTCGTCTGCAAATTTAACGAGTTTGCTTAATATATCAGAGTCTAAATCATTAATGTAGATTAGGAATAGCAGAGGACCTAATACTGATCCCTGTGGTACACCACTGGTTACCTCACTCCATTTCGAGGTTTCTCCTCTAATCTGTACTTTCTGTTTTCTACCTGTTAACCACTCCCTAATCCATGTGCATGCATTTCCTTGAATCCCTACTGTGTTCAGTTTGAGAATTAATCTTTTATGCTGGACTTTGTCAAAAGCTTTCTGGAAATCTAAATAAACCTTGTCGTATGCTTTGCAGTTATCCATTTTCAATGTTGCATCCTCAAAAAAGTCAAGTAGGTTAGTTAGACATGATCTCCCTTTCCTAAAACCATGCTGGCTGTCTCCCAGGATATTGTTACCATATAGGTAATTTTCCATTTTGAATCTTATTATAGTTTCCATAAGTTTACATATAATAGAAGTCAGGCTTATTGGTCTGTAGTTACCTGGTTCGGTTTTGTCTCCCTTTTTGTGGATTGGTATTACGTTTGCTATTTTCCAGTCTGTTGGTACAACCCCAGTGTCAAGAGACTGTTGCATGATCTTGGTTAGCGGTTTGTAAATAACTTCTTTCATTTCTTTGAGTACTATTGGGAGGATCTCATCTGGCCCAGGGGATTTGTTTATTTTAAGAGCTCCTAGTCCCTTTAACACTTCTGCCTCTGTTATGCTAAAGTTATTTAAAATTGGATAGGAACAGGTCGACATGTGTAAAAACCTGTGAAAAGTAATCATTTAATATATTTGCTATTTTTTTTTCTTCATCTATGATTTTGCCATTTGTGTCTCTTAGACATTTAACCTCCTCTTTGGATGTTCTCTTGCTGTTATAATATTGGAAAAACATTTTGGAATTAGTTTTAGCCCCCTTAGCAATATTGATTTCTATCTCTCTCTTGGCCTTTCTAACTTCCTTTTTGACTTGTGTTTGCAGTTCCAAGTACTCTTTCTGTGTGCTTTGTTTTTGGTCCCTTTTAAACGCTCTGTAAAGTGCCTTTTTTCGTTGAATATTTTTTTTAATTGATCTATTAAACCATTTTGGCCATTTTGTTTTAGATTTAGATTTGTCTACTTTTGGGATGTAATTGTTTTGTGCCTCTAGTACTACATTTTTAAAAAACAGCCACCCTTTTTCTGTGGATGTTTTCTCTATTTTACTCCAATCTACTTCTATTAGTCTCTGTTTCATACCTTCGTAATTTGCTTTTCTAAAATTGTAAACCTTAGCTTTAGTCATTACTTTTGGGGTTTTAAAAAATATTTCAAATGAGACCATGTTGTGGTCTGAGTTTGCCAATGGCGCTCTGACCTCTGTTTTAGTTATTCTGTCTTCATTATTTGAAAAGACTAAATCAAGGCATGCCTCCCCTCTAGTCGGTGCCTTGACAAATTGCGTTAGGAAGCAGTCATTTGTCATTTCCACCATTTCAATTTCGTCCGTCGTGCCCCCCATCGGGTTTTCCCATTTTATACAGGGGAAGTTGAAATCCCCCATTAGTATGGCTTCTCCTTTTCTACATGCATTTCGAATGTCATTGTATAACAGATTATTTTGCTCAGCGTCTGAATTTGGCGGTCTGTAGCATGCTCCTATTATTATGCCCTTTGAATTTGTGTCCATTATTCTGACCCATATTGATTCTGCATTGTTTTCTTTGTCCTGATTTAACACCTGGGCTTCAAGGCTATTTCTTATGTATAGCGCTACCCCTCCGCCTCTTCTGTCCTGCCTGTCTTTCCTATACAGTGTGTACCCACTAATATTATATTCGTCTCCATCACTCTCAGACAACCAAGTTTCTGTAACACCTATCACATCGTAGTTACTTGTTAGTGCAGTAGCTTCAAGTTCTAACATTTTGTTTCTGAGACTTCTAGCATTAAGATAAATACATTTAATAGTGGTCTTACCTGAGTTGTTGCCCTTGTTTTGATGTAGTCTCCCTTCTGTTTTTTTGTTTTCTCCCCCCTTCCTTTCTAGTTTAAATGCTTCTGTACCGCCTGAAGGATCCTTTCTCCGAGTAGATTGGTTCCCTTTCTGTTTAAGTGCAGTCCGTCCCACCTGTATAGATAGTCCTTGTTGTAGAAAGTGCTCCAGTGTTCAAGAAAGGTGAAGCCTTCCTGTGTGCACCACGAGTGTAGTAACTCTGTTCCATTAGTTACTGTACAGTCCAGAGTTTGTAAGATACACAGACAGACTGCCAGAGAAGGTCAAAGGTTGGCACGTGTAAAAAGAGGACGTTACTTCAATGAATATATCAGGGCTAATACAAGTGAACTGCTAAACAACAACTGCATGTTTGTGTTTCTTTAAAACCTGGGTCCCCACAATGCTACAACATGTGTTTCTTTCAAAAGTGTACATTGAAAGTGCAAAACAAGTATGATGTATGGTATTATTTTGTTATCTACAATCACAGTGTGTATGTGTTCATCATGCAGCCACTCCCTGTATGTTTTAGTGTGCCAAAGATCAAATGAGTGTGCTTTAGTGCCACAGTCTGAAAGACCTCAAAACACTAATGTTAAAAATGAATTTGTTGATAAAATATGATTTACATTTCACAACCTTCTGTGTGAACAAGCACCCAATACAATATTATTGTTAATTAGTTTGAGTTAATTTAGAGCGTATCTGCTTTAAACATTAGTCACATTTACATAGAGGGATATTTCAAAGGATTTACAAAAAAAAAAACAAAAAAAACATTTATTAATGTACAGTTATATTAGTTCTATCCACTATAAAGTGGAATAATTTTTTAACTTGCTTTGTTAACATCCTACAAACACAGATTATGGTAAGCCAAATTAACCCAAACTAACTTTTCCTAAAGTAATATAACCCTCATAACAGGGCTTTACTATCTAGTAAGGCCCTTTTCGTTATGTTAAATGCCCTTGCCTTCAGCTCAGGATATTTAACTGCACCTCTGTTGGGTCTGTTGCTTAAGTAAACTTAGCCATGTCGGGTCCTTCATTGATGAGGGCTGTGCAGCTGTATTCTGTAACAGAGGCTGAAACCCTTAAGACTGATTGTGAATCAGGTAATCACATACCTAGGTGCTTAAACTGATACATGTTTTATTAATTGTTTTGTTTTCTTTTTGCTATATTGTGAGGTTGCTGTTCAACATTCCACAGTGTCAAATTGTACAATATACCTTATTATATCCCTTGTCATGATACAAAGACAAGAAACAAATGACTGATACCAAGAATATCATTCTATTCATTGATATATCAACTGTACGGATTATCTTGAACATTCCTTCTCTACATTTTTCTTGACAACCTATATATATATACACTACCGGTCAAAAGTTTTAGAACACCTCCATTTTTCCAGTTTTTATTGAGATTTTCCCAGTTTAATGTCTCAATGTACTCTGAAATAGCATAGAACAAATAAACAATTGGAGATAAAAAAGAAATCATGGAATCGTTTTGTTTAACAAAATTTAATCTAAATTTTTGACTCATCAAAGTAGCCACCTCTTGCAGATATAACAGCCGAACACACTCGTGGCATTCTTTCTACAATGGAAATCAAATATTGTTCGGAAAGTTCTTCCCAACACTGTTGCAGAAGTTCCCACAAATGTGTTGCACTTGTAGGTTGCTTTGCTTTCACCCTTCTGTCCAGTTCATCCCAAACCAGCTTGATGGGGTTTAAGTCTGGAGACTGTGCTGGCCATTCCATGATTTGAAGCCTACCGTCTTGTTCTTTTCTTCTAAGGTAGTTCTGATATAGCCTGGAGGTATGTTTTGGGTCATTATCTTGCTGTAGGATGAACCCCTGACCAACTAGGCGTATACCAGAGGGTATTGCATGGTGCTGCAAAATGCTGTGGTAGCAGTTTTGTTTCAGGGTGCCACTCACTCTGTGCAAGTCGCCGACTCTGGATCCAGCAAAAGAGCCCCAGACCATCACGCTTCCTCCTCCATGTTTGACAGTTGGTGTCACACACCGAGGAACCATCCTTTCGCCTACTCGACGGCGTACAAAAACCCTGCGTGATGAACCGAAGATTTCAAATTTTTCCAGTCTTCAGTAGTCCACTGACGGTGCTTCATGGCCCAGGCAAGCCTCTTTTTCTTATTTTGCCATCTTAGCAATGGCTTTCTTACTGCCACTCGACCTGTCAAACCTGCAGCTCGAAGTCTTCTCTTCACAGTTGAAACTGAGACTTGCTTACTTCGACCAGTGTTAAGCTGTGCTTGAAGCTGTTGTCCTGTGAGCCGCCTATCACGCAAGCTGTTGACTCTCAGAAACTTGTCTTCTGATTCTGCTGTGGCTTTGGGTCTGCCAGACCTCTTCCTGTCAGAGTTTCCTCCAGTTTCCAAGTGCCTTTTGATGGTGTAGGAAACTGTACTCACTGACACCTTGGCTTTCTTTGCAATTTCTCTAAAGGAAAGACCTACACTTTTAAGGGTTATAATGGTCTGTCTGTCTTCCTTTGTTAATTGCCTTTTTCTCGCCATTATGAGAGCAATATACTACTTCCTGCAGTACAATACTGTCCAAATAATGCTTAAGAGGGTGTAGTAACACAGTCTGTTCCAACACTGCTTTTATACAGACAGAGGGTTTGTAAGTAATCAACAAAAGTTGGGACACCTGTAGGAATTGTTAGCATCAACTTTCAAGGCTTAATTTACTTCCATTGCTGCAGAACAGCTGTAAGTTGTTAACCCATTACTTGTTCCCTGAAAAAGGCCTTTTTTTATAACTCTGAAATGTACATTATTTTTCAGTTTTTGGTAACCTAAACATTTTTTTTTTAACCTCTGGCAGTTTACCGCTTACCTTTGTACCATTTCAGGTTATTCACTGGACTTGAACTGCTTAAATTTCAATAAAAACTGGAAAAATGGGGGTGTTCTAAAACTTTTGACCGGTAGTGTATATATATATATTAATACTCTGTATATATGATGTTTATAATATGCTGCATTTTATCTTTTATCTGTAAATATATGACACAATACCGTCATTCTAAAAGATTGAACAACAGTATAAGGCATCGGATTTGAAGTGAAATGAAACAGAAGAAAAAGCACAGAGGGTAGCCCATAAAAACTGTATTCTTTTAAACTATAATCCTTAGGTGGTCTAATAAATTATTCAGGCAGAACATAGCCACCAGGCAAAGGACCCCGACATGGACAGTTACCACTTTTGAGTCATCTGCCATTTTATCTAATGAAGGAAATTTCCCCCCATGTAGATAAAGCCCATCATTGCCTTGACAACTTTTGGTTCCACGTCATTAACTCAAACTAGCTTCCACTGCTGAAAAATAAAATACAATTAATTAGAAAGATGCTGGCAACCAACTTGTAGAATTAAAAGCACAGCATTTCTGTTTAATGGGCAAAAAACAAATGACACTATTCTGTGGTAGCAGCTTTTTAACACAGTGTTTATTAGAGGTGTGCCCTAACAAAGGAGACCAAGCTACAATAGATGGTAACAAAGGAGACCAAGCTACAATAGATGGTAAAATAGGTACATTGCCTTTGAACTGAGTACTATAAATCAAATGTGACCCAGACTGTACAACCAATGAAAGGCTACAAAACTGTAGGAGGAGACAAACAATACTTGGTATACCCATGTTATTATTTCCCATCTGCTTACGATCTATCTATATTGAAAAAGTAGTAGTCAAACAACTCAACAGATTTCTGGATAGTAGCAATGCCTTTGAAAAGTTTCAGTCAAGGTTTAGATCTGCTCATAGTACAGACTGCTGTCAGAGTGGTGAATGACTTACTAATGAGTGCGCACTCTAACTCTATATCCACTTTGGTTCTTTAAGACCTTGGTGCTGCATTTGATACTGTTGATCATGCAATTTTATCGTCAATATTGATCGTCTTAAAAGCTGGGTTCGCCTGACTGGAACAGTTCTAAAGTGGTTTAAGTCGTATCTAAGTAACAGACAGCACTCTAAGGGAGTTTCTTTAAGGGAGTCTTATCAGGATTATCCACTATTGCTTGTGGTGTCCCCCAGGCCCTATTCTTGGTCCCATATTATTTCCTTTATATACTGAGCATCAAAAGAAACTTATTGCTTATATTTGGATAAAATTCACTAGATGTGATCGAAAAATGACAAACTCTGTTTAAGAGCAGGTGCAGTGACTTTTTATTGTGCTGATTAACAATTGACATCACGAAGATGCTAAAAAATGATCGATCTTGGGCAGGTGTTGTGACTCTTGGTCTCGCCAGGTTTGAAATTGCTGGCTGTGAGCACCCAAAATAGCGAGCCACAGTACGCTGCCCTAGTCCAGCCTCCAACATGCCGATTTCACAAAGGTGCTGTTCTCTTGACAGACGTGGCATATTGTTTTTTTTCTGTGATTTTTCCGTCATAGTCACTCAAGAGTGTCATTATTATTATTATTATTATTATTATTATTATTATTATTATTATTATTATTATTTGTTTATTTAGCTGACGCCTTTATCCAAGGCGACTTACAGAGACTAGGGTGTGTGAACTATGCATAAGCTGCAGAGTCACTTACAATTACATCTTATCCGAAAGGCTAAACAAAATAAACAGAAACGTTCCTTGCGGAATTGAAACTTTCATGCAGGTGTGGCTGTTTGTTATTGCGATGGCTCACGAACGGCCGTCAAGCATTTTGTCTCTCTCAACCCTGGTCAAAGCGTGGTCAACCCAGGTACGTGGTTTCATAAAATACATTGGAAATAAATTGAAATTGAAATGTCCCTCTGTCTACCCATATGTTTGCCTGTGTGTTAATGAAGATCATTTTGCAAGTTGCTTGATTATTTTTTTTCCTTAATTACATTCAATAGACTAATCTAAACCAGTTGGAACTGGACTCTGTTCAGAATACTGATTTGTTTGGACTACTGATCATAATTTGTAACATGTCATAGTAGCACCAATCTGAAATATGTTGTATTTCACTGGTTGCTGCTGTGCTGCCTGACCAATTGCATGTACAGAAAGTGTGCTCCGTGGTTAGATTGGTTCACCATAATCTGTGTTTATAGAATATTAACACAGCAAGTTTAAAGCATGATTCCAGTTTATAATGGATAGAGATATAACTGTATATTAGTAAAGATAATTTATTATTGGCCTTTTCTGGAGCTCCAAGATAATATGTTATTAAATAAGGCATTAGAAGGCATCTCATTTGATTATCTGTGAAGAAAGGGTACCACAGTAGCCTATTGTAAAAATAATAATAATAAAAGCCTAAATAAATAAAAAAAAAAAATCATACTGGAAAAGAAATCACAGATAAGCAGGGATTATTCCACTTGCAAATCCAAATAACAATAAATAATTCAATATTGTTATTATTTTACAAGCTTAAAGTCACAGAGATGGGTTCAAAGTCTATGGACATATTTTTAGACAAGTTTTTATTGTCTAAAGATATTTACAGTCATTTTATACTGATTTTGAAATGTCAAAATACATCTTACCTGAGGGATGTAAAGGTTAAATCAAAAGCTGTTTGATTGATTTAAAAAGTCACTAGAGCTTCAAGATTATCACAGCATAGTGCTAATACAAGTAAGCAACAGAATTTGGAAAGATATCTGAAATCTCATTCCCAATTCAGTTTGGCAATGTAACTGTTTTTTCTCAATACTGGAATGTTAATAAGTTGTATGTCATGCAGTGTATATTTACATAGGTATGCCTGCCTCCCCCAAAGTAAAGGTCAGGAGAAATTCAGAGAATGTGCCCAGAGAGTTTCCTGGCATTATTTAAAATATATTTTAAAATAAATCTTTCTTTTGCTACCTACTGTAGGAGAGCCATGTATGTGTGTGACAGAGAGCGAATGAATCCTAGTCAACAATCTCCCTCCCGATTTGTGTGGGCTCTGTATAACAAGAACAGTGTGTCCCGTACTGGATGGTTTGGCAGTTCATTCCAGGGTCAGTCGGAAATTAGCCATCCAGGAAGGGGGCGGAGTCACAATGCCAGAAGTCATCGCCCTAATGCAGTACGCAATGTGTCAGTCATGGATTGGAGGATACGTGATTGAACTAGCTATCGCAGGGGGTGTGACTAAGGGTATTTCAGGGGATTTGAGTGTTTAGTGTTTTGTTTGTTTGTCTGTCTAACTGTTACTGTTTGTTCTTGTTAGACAGCTAATACGTACTGAGAGCTGTCGCTACAGGCCAGCAGCAAGCCCGGACTACACTGCACTGCTGTACCACTATTGTTGTCTTTCACCACACCTGCACGAGAGCACGCACTGTCTGGAGATGTGGCCGTGTCCATGTTGAGTGTTATTGTTATTGTATTACTATTTTGGGAACTGAATCCCGTGGTTTATTACTGGTGATACACATTGCTGTGTAAAGCCAATATTATTATTTAACGGTGCCAAACCGTGTTAAGGAAAATTAAAGAACTGTTTCTATTAGATTGAGATCTGTTGATTAAGAAGGCCATTCCAAAATGTGTATCTTTGTTTTATTCAAGAATTCCAGAGTTGACTTGTGTTGTTAGATAAACTGCCAATCGGCCTACGCGCAGATGGCATCTTTGTACTTTGTATAATGTTTTGATGCATGGCTCCAATTATTTGATCTTAAATCATATCAATGCCTCCAGTCCCTGAACTGCGAATACACCTTAATATATTATCGTTTACGTTTTATTATATTATCTTATATTAAGTGTATGCTGTGGATACTTTTGTCCGTGACAGTGTATAAGACGGGTATACAAACTGGCATCATATCTCTGTAATGTTAAGACATTTAATGTGTTTCGTGCTTCACGGTTTTCAGTGGACTTTTGGAACATGGAAGTCGCCGTTTTTTGTTTCTTTGCAAGTAAAGCAGTCACAGTACTGCTCTGAATTTCCGCTTTTCTGTTTCGGTGAATACTTGAATCTAAATGCCTGTCAACAGCCGATTCTCGGTAGTGATCTACAGTAACGTTGCATCGCTGTGTAAAACTCCTGCTGGATACTGCTTTACATGATCTGCTGCAGTCATATTTCTACCCTTTTTAGAGACATCCATTTTCTTGTTTACAGTGCTTAATATTTTAATTTCCTGCCTAGATTGCATATAGTCACATGACAATCACTGCACAGCACTGTGTGCATGACGAATAGTACACGCACGTACACAGCAGAGCTGTATAGTTTCATTAATGTGATTTTTTTTGTATGAAATACAAATAATTTATTGAAATAATTTATTTTTATTTCTTAAGAATATTGTAAAAATCGCAGTATTGGGCTAATTTCACAGTTTCCGCACAGCCTGTGAAATCGCGATTTACACAGGGCCTTACTCATTATCCAAACAGACTATAAAGGCTTTAGTGAATGTTTATTTTCTACTTCAGTCATTTGTTCAACCAAAAAACCCCCCACAAAAAACAACAATGCATTGTTTCTTCACAATGCAAGTAACAGATTGAGGAATTGCAAAACAGGGCTGCAGAGGTATGGTATCTACTATTAATGGCCATTTGTTAACGAAATCTTATAAGCCCCTAGCTGTCACGAAAATCTGTAAGCGGAGTCTAGGTAATATTTCTAACTGGGAGACTGTATGGCGAAACACATTTTAAACTTATTCATGGAGCTTATGCAACCCCATACAGACACTTCCAAATTAAACTTATTTCTAACCCTGCATGTGACATCTGTAAACCTGGCACCAGTATGCATATGTTCTCAGACTGTCCCGCCTTGCCACCTTTTGGAACTCTGTAACTTCAGTGTTATCTAAATTGACTGGTATAAGGTTAGTAGCTGACTCTTGCTTATTTTTACTTAATGATGACTCATTTTGCAGCTTTTGATATCACCAAATTCAGCTCTGGCCCGCTCCTGGCTCTGCATGTTTAGGGATATTGTTTATTTAGAGTGGACCACAGCCAGGTTGAATTGGACAAGACCAGCATCGGTAGAGACATGGGGTTCAGTCTCTGCTGCCCTGGATGACCTTATTATGGCGTGACCGGTTTATATAATTTCCTCTTTTATTATTTATTTATGATTAATTTTGTGCAAGCTCTGGTTCTTCTGTATATAGTTTTTGACATCTGTAGGACTGATTGTTATGTGTTTGCTCAAATAAAAACAAGTGATTGCAAAAAGATACAAAGGTTTTTATATCACAAATCAACCTAGTGCTTCCGAAGCAAGCATTGACACCCCATAACCTAATATTCCACAATCTCCTAGCAACCCTAACATGACACATACTACACAGACGAGGCAAACATAGTTTACAGATTTTTTATTTGAACCCCAGTTTATAGTCAAAATAAAAGAATAATAAAAAAAAAGTTTTCCCACTTTATAATACAGTGTCCACAGGGAATAGTGCAGGTGGTTTTCCAAGAGCTCAGCTCTTTGAGTAAACATTGTGCTCTTCAGAATTTTGATTGTCCGGATTAAAAGACTAATAAGGGTTTCAGAGCTTGATGGCTCTCATACAAATGTCTCTCAATTATGTC
The DNA here is from genome assembly GCF_902713425.1 of Acipenser ruthenus. Classification (NCBI taxonomy): domain Eukaryota; kingdom Metazoa; phylum Chordata; class Actinopteri; order Acipenseriformes; family Acipenseridae; genus Acipenser; species Acipenser ruthenus. Next base: position 11,099,975 of record NC_081192.1, on the reverse strand, counting down.
TCTTATGGGTTCAATGGAACGCCTTCTGTCTTATATTGCTCTACAGAATTAATATTCATTATTCTTGTTCCGAAATCCTCGAATGTCTGTTCCCTGTATTATAAAAAGTTTTAAGCATGTGTAATTTTTCAGATCTACTCTTCTGATCCTTTAGGTTTAGAACTCTTTAGGTTTAGGACCAGGTGCTGCTCTAAATGCTCGTCTCTCCTGACTTTATGCATTGCGACCATGCCTGGATGATCACCTGAGTTTTTAAACATTTACTAAGACATTCTGAAAGGGGACGTCTATTCCAATGCCCAAAGGGATCCAAAGAAAGTGAGAATCACTTAATCATCTTTCTGATACAATAGGAGCTTGCCATTATACTGTACCATTACATGCTGTCAGGATATGAGTGGTGCGTGAGGGTTAATCAGTCAATGTCCAGCCAGCAAGTGCAATTATTAAACCCCTCTGGGTATTTTATTTTCCCACAAAAAAAATCAACAAATAATACACTCCTCTGCCAGCAATGGTAGGGAATGTACACAAAAGGGGTTACAGTCCCACACTTAAATAATAATCTGCTCCACTACCAGGCAATGGTAGGGAGCACACAAAAAGGATCACAGTTCCAGAAACAATAATAAACAAATTACACCGTGTAACAATTTTTTTTTTTTTTTTTTGGTTCCTGGGTAGTAAGTGTTATTTCCTAATTGCTTATGCCTCAAAAGTATAGAAAATGGCTATTATTCCCCACAAACTTTGCTTTTGTGACCAGGACAGTGATATTTTGAAATTTACCTATTTCCAATGAGAAAACGGGCGAATTTGTGTCTTTTCGTTCACATAAAGTCAGAAAAAAACAACATATGAATCCAAATTAACATGTATTTATACTAAAGTAATACAAAAATGACTACAAAAGATTTAGAAGTGAGTAGTTTTTCGAGATTTACGATTATACTGTAAATCACTTTCACAAATCAGCCCCCAAATGTAGTCTCCCATCATGTTCTCGTTATACTGTCCTTGGTAGCGGCGTTCAAAGTCCAGTATATCCTGGTGGAAGCGCTCGCCTTGCTCCTCCGAGTACGCTCCCATGTTCTCCTTGAATTTATCAAGATGAGCATCAAGGATATGGACTTTGAGGGACATCCTACAGCCCATTGTGCCGTAGTTCTTCACCAGTCTCAACCAGCTCCACATAGTTTTCGGCCTTGTGATTGCCCAGGAAGCCCCGAACCATTGCGACAAAGCTGTTCCAAGCTGCTTTCTCCTTACTAGTGAGCTTCTTGGGGAATTCATTGCACTCCAGGATCTTCTTTATCTGTGGTCCGACGAAGACACCGGATTTGACCTTTGCCTCAGACAGCTTAGGGAAGAAATCTTGAAGGTACTTGAAGGCTGCTGACTCCTTATCTAGAGCTCTGACAAATTGTTTCATAAGGCCCAATTTGATGTGCAGTGGTGGCATCAGCACCTTCCGGGGGTCCCAGCCGTACTCATCATACTTCAAGGCGTCCAGCAAGGTCTTGATGCTGTTGTAATCCTCTTTGAGGTGCACCGAGTGAGCCAGGGGAAGAGACGGGTACTTGTTACCATTATGGAGCAGCATGGCTTTGAGGCTCCTGGATGAGCTGTCAATGAAGGACAGTATAACGAGAACATGATGGGAGACTACATTTGGGGGCTGATTCGTGAAAGTGATTTACAGTATAATCGTAAATCTCGAAAAACTACTCGCTTCTAAATCTTTTGTAGTCATTTTTGTATTACTTTAGTATAAATACATGTTAATTTGGATTCATATGTTGTTTTTTATATGTTGACTTTATGTGAACGAAAAGACACAAATTCGCCCGTTTTCTCATTGGAAATAGGTAAATTTCAAAATATAACTCCTGGTCACAAAAGCAAAGTTTGTGGGGAATAATAGCCATTTTCTATATTTTTGAGGCATAAGCAATTAGGAAATAACATTTACTACCCAGGAACAAAAATTGTGTTACATAGTGTCATAAATCCTGCACGTTTGCGTCCGGTCATGCACGGCAAGGTGCTCTTTTCACTCTGGTGCTGTACAAGAGTAAAGTGGTGAGGTTTGAGCGCGGTGATCAACAGCTGGCTCCATGGTGGCAGCTTCTGTGCTACTCTGCAACAACAAGCAAAACAAAACACAGCGCTCCGGCTTGTTAGTCATCAATGTAAGGGGCCGTACTCGCGTAGCTGCAGCCCCTTAATACTGCCCAACTCCTCCCAGCAATCAGCTTGGAGCCCCGGTCTATCAACTCGCTGCTGACCCCACAGCTCATTGCAATGGATTTGTTTAATAGCCTTGTTGCTACATGACCTCCCCCTGATGACCGACTTTCGGTTTCTATCCCCCGTCAGTCCAACATCATTCTGGGAAAGTGTACAACCAACCTTCTCTGGCCGAGACGGAAACTTCTCTCAAGTGCAGCGGCCATCTTGGATCATGTTTAGATGTGTTGATTTGACTACATTATAGTATAGTAAAATACCAAATTTATAGTTTAAATAACCTCAATGACTAAAAAGATGTATTTATATGAAGATTTTTTTTTTTTTTTTGCAGCAGCACTGGGACTGCAAATAGTGAAGAGGTAATAATAACATTTAATATCTCGCCATACATTTCAGGTGTGTCTTGGGGTTAGAATGTATCCTTGATAAATTCATCTAGGTTGTATACCAAAGCTAATTCTAAATATAGGAGGGTAAATTAAACTTAACTTTGTACAGAATGTGACACAAAAGCTTTTCCAAAGTAAACAGGCACTAAACTCATTAAAACACCCATCGTAAAAAAATTGATGAAGGAATAGAAATTGAATGCTCTTGACAGATTTGGTAAAGGACTTGAGTATCCTAATAGCATGACAAATATATATGTAATTAAGTACGTACATTTTAGCTGATTATTTTATTCAAAGTTGGGCAAATTAAGGCTAGAACTAAATAAAGGTCTGCATCACATATGATGTTTCCCAAATACCAAACTTTGTGCAGTCTAACCAAGATTTCATCAAATTTCATATTAAACAGAGTCATATGGGACCAACTGAGGCTAGATGATGTCTTTTTATCAACCAGCTATAAATTGCAGCTGTCTGGGGTTGAATTTCAATTAAATCCTTCTTAAACACTCGCTAGATTAAACAAATTACGAGAGGCCACTATCAGAGAGACTGCGTAGGCTTTCACATTGCAGGTTTGAGGGAAGGGTATATAGTGCTCACCCTTTATAACACTATAGTGGGGAGCCATAGTTACAAGACCGTGCTATTTGTGTTCCTAGGGAGTGGTTAACATGTAGAATACAGAAAGTACTGATTAGAGGAGAAACCTCAAAATGGAGGGAGGTAACCAGTGGTGTACCACAGGGATCAGTATTAGGTCCTTTGCTATTCCTAATCTACATTAATGATTTAGATTCTGGTATAGTAAGCAAACTTGTTAAACTTGCAGACGACACAAAAATAGGAGTGGCAAACACTGTTGCAGCAGCAAAAGTCATTCAAAATGATCTAGACAGCATTCAGAACTGGGCAGACACATGGCAAATGACATTTAATAGAGAAAAGTGTAAAGTATTGCATGCAGGCAATAAAATGTGCATTATAAATATCATATGGGAGATACTGAAATTGAGGGGAAGTATGAAAAAGATCTAGGCGTTTATGTTGACTCAGAAATGTCTTCATCTAGACAATGTGGGGAAGCTATAAAAAAGGCCAACAAGATGCTTGGATATATTGTGAGAAGTGTTGAATTTAAATCAAGGGAAGTAATGTTAAAACTTTATAATGCATTAGTAAGACCTTATCTAGAATATTGTGTTCAGTTCTGGTCACCTCGTTACAAAAAGGATATTGCTGCTCTTGAAAGAGTGCAAAGAAGAGCAACCAGAATTATCCCGGGTTTAAAAGGCATGTCGTATGCAGACTGGCTAAAAGAATTGAATCTATTCAGTCTTGAACAAAGAAGACTATGCGGCAATCTGATTCAAACATTCAAAATCCTAAAAGGTATCGACAATGTTGACCCAGGGGACTTATTTGACCTGAAAAAAGAAACAAGGACCAGGGGTCACAAATGGAGATTAGATAAAGGGGCATTCAGAACAGAACAGTTGGTCTGGAACCAACTCCCCAGTAATGTTGTTGAAGCTGACACTGGGATCCTTCAAAAAGCTGCTTGATGAGATTCTGGGATCAAAAAGCTACTAACAACCAAACGAGAAAGATGGGCTGAATGGCCTCCTCTCGTTTGTAAACTTTCTTATGTTCTTATCTACTGTATGTCTGTGTATATTATTATTATTTATTTCTTAGCAGACACCCTAATCCAGGGCGACATACAATTGTTACAAGATATCACATTATTTTTACATACAATTACATTATTTTTTACACATTATTTTTACATACAATTAACCATTTATACAGTTTTTACTGGCGCAATCTAGGTAAAGTACCTTGCTCAAGGGTACAGCAGCAGTGTCCCCCACCTGGGACTGAACACACGACTCTCCGGTCAAGACCCCAGAGCCCTAACCACTACTCCACACTGCTGCCATATATATATATATATATATATATATATATATATATATATATATTGTGAAAGAATCACACTCACCACCGTTCGTTGCCCCTTTAAAAAACACTGACCCAACACAGAAATTGATTTTTAAAGCGCGGTTGCGCTATTTTTAATGAAACAAAAACAAAAATAAACAAAACAAACACCTAGCTCTCTTTGAGCACTAACTAAAACAAAACAGGAACCTAAACTAAACAGGACAGCTAAGCTGTTTACCTGCATCAAAAACAAACAAAACAGCACACACAACAAAAAGGATTCACTCTACCTTTTTCTTTTTTTTTTTAAATTACGGCTGTACCCACACACCAGCACAGTCGGGCCTCTGCCCTCTTCAGCAGCTGCCTAGAGCAGACTGACTGCTCTCCTTTTAAACCCTGCACCTGGCTCCAATTTTCAATAGTAGCCAGGTGCAGGTAATGATCAATCAATAAAACAATTAACAAATACAATTAAATTAAACAAATGTGCATTCCGCACATGTTTTTTCTGCAGGGAGGATTTAACCCCCTCCCTGCCATCTCACAATATATATATATATCCAGCGACAGGAAGCAAACCACAGTTTGCAGGATATTAGCACCCCTGTCATAGATGTGAGGAGGACTTGCATGGATACAGTTAGTCATGAACCTAATGATCCTTGTAAACCCGGTCAGACAAACCAGCATAAGAGAGAAAAGAACCTCAACGGGCACAAGCCTGGAGTTAAATGGCCAAAAGCTTGTGAGAAAACTGCGTGGGACACAGTAAACACAGATCTCTGCTTTGCGTTGGAAAGGTTAAGTGGAACAGTTGAAAGAAAGCTGGATAAATTTGGGGACATCATCTACGCATATGGAAGCAAGAGGTTTGGAGCTGAAAAAAGGAAGGAAAAAGTATAAACTATTCCTGGAAAGTCTAGACGGCAGCAGGAGATTGAACGCTTAGTTAGAGAAAGGAGACAGCTGAGGAAGCAATGGAGAAGAGCAGAACAAAGTGAGAAGGAGGGACTCAATCTGTTACAAAGGGTCATAAAGGACAAGCTTGCAACATTGCGCAGAGCTGAGCGCCTATGGAAACACTAAAAAAAGGAGGAGTGTGCGATAACTAACTTTTATAAAAACCCATTCAAATTTGTAAAGAAGTAATTCACCAGTGAGAAGAATGGCACACTAAAAGCATCTAAATTTGAGCTGGAGAGATATTTGGAGGAAACACATACAGATTCAAAAAGACAGGAGCCTATGTCAATTCCTTCAGACATCCCACCTGTCAGTCCACCAGAATACCAAATGGAGGACTGTGCACCTAAGTGGAAAAAAGTAGAGCAAGCTATGAAAAAAGCAAGGGCTTCATCATCTCCAGGGCCTAATGGAGTTCCGTACAGAGTGTACAAGAGTGCTTCAGGAGTTCTACGAATCCTGTGGAAATTGATTTAAGTGGCATGGGAAAAACAGGTTGTACCAAGAGCATGGTGCCGAGCAGGTGGAGTCTTTATACCTAAAGAAAAAGATTCTACAAGCATCAGTAAGTTTCAACCTATTTCCCTATTAAATGTAGGCAAAATTTTCTTCAACATTATTGCTCAGAGATTGTCAACTTACCTATTAAGTACAAAAAGTGGGCATCCCAGGTTTCCCAGGATGCTTAGAATGTGATCTGGCAACAAATTCAATCAGCTAAAAAGGAGAGGAAGGGACTCCTTGTGACATTCCTGGATTTGGCTAAAGCATATGGTTCAGTGCCACATTAACTTCTTTGGGCAGCATTTGATTTTTTAAGTGTACCGATGACAATAACAAATTTAGTGAAAGCCTACTTTGGAGATTTGCAATTTAGTTTTTCAACATCAGAATTCAGCACTACATGGCAATGCCTAGAAGTTGGAATAATAGCAGGATGCACCATTTCTCCACTGGCTTTTACCATGGCAATGGAAGTAATCATTAGGGCATCAAAATGGGTAGTGGGAGGAGAGCGCTTGGCTTCTGGAATGCGATTACCACCAATTCGAGCATATATGGATGACATGACAACCATGACTACAACAGTAACGCTTATTGGGAAAATTAACCAATAACATTGAATGGGCACGCATTCAATTTAAGCCCATTAAATCAAGGAGCATCTCTATAATTAAAGGTAAAGTAGTAGATAAAATGTTCTACATTAATGGTGAGGCAATACCAACAGTGTCTGAGAAGCCAGTGAAAAGTCTTGGGAGATGGTACGACGGGGATCTAAAGGACACAGTTCGTGTTTGAGGAGTTAGACAACAAGCAGTGGAAGGGTTGAAGAGTATAGACAGCAGTACTTTACCAGGCAAACTAAAACTCTGGTGCTTTCAGTTTGGTGTACTGCCGAGGCTGCTGTGGCCACTGACTGTGTACGAGGCTTCTTTGACAATAGTCGAGAAGCTGGAAGCTTTAATCAGTTCATACATCAGGAAATGGTTGGGAGTTCCACGCTGCCTCAGTAGAGTGGGACTTTATGGTAAAGGAATACTGCAGCTACCAGTCTCCGCTCTAACCGAGGAGTTTAAGTGCGCCAAGGTCCGACTAGACATTAGTAGAGTCACGCGACAAATGCGTAAGGGAGGTAGCACCTGTGCTGAAAACTGGAAGACAGTGGGCGGCAAAGAAAGCCACGGAAGATGCAAAGGCTGCCCTTTGAATCGGTGATATCATGGGGCAAGTTCAGCATGGAAGAGGGGGTCTTGGTCTCAGTTCAGCTCCTCCTACATGGCACAAGGCAGCCCCAGCTCAATGGAGGAAGCTGGTAGTCAATGAGGTGCAAAAGCAGGAGGAGAGGATGAGGTGCGTAAAGGCCATTTCCCAGGCCAAGCAGGGAGAATAGATGAGATGGGAGAGTGTGGAACAACGCAAGATCGGCTGGCAAGACCTATGGACAATGGAACAGAGCAGGATCAGTTTCCTCATCAGGTCAACATATGATGTTCTCCCATCACCACAGAACCTAAACCTCTGGGTAGGAGAGGATCCCTCATGTCCTTTGTGTTCATCACATGCAATATTAAGGCACATTTTGATAGGATGTAAGGTGGCTCTTAGCCAAGGACAGTTTACTTTGCGCCATGAGCAGGTGCTGCGATGTTTGGCCTTAGCATTGGAAGACAAGCGTAACATGACCAGTAAGTTGCCACCTGTTCCATCAAAACATTACACACAAAAGAGAACATTCCTCCGCCCAGGAGAGCAACCATCAAGAAAAGATGTTAAAACCAAGTCTCGCCCAGGACAACTGGAAAATGCTGGCAGATGTTGGTCAACGGCTTATTTTTCCACCTGAGATTGCCACCACTAACCTTTGACCAGATATTCTCTTGTGGTCTGGATCAGCATGCCTTGTTCACCTGGTAGAATTAACAGTACCATGGGAGGATGCTGTAGATGAGGCGTATGAGAGGAAGAAACTGCGGTATGCTCAACTAGCTGCTGAAGTGGAACAGCGAGGATGTAGAGTCCGGGTTTACCCAGTGTTGGTGGGTTGTCGAGGATTTGTGGCACATTCTACAATCAGAGACGTCGGATTCAGTGACCAAGAGTTGCGTCGCACAGTGAAGAACTTATCTGAAGCAGCAGAGAGGAGCAGCAACTGGCTGTGGTTGAGACGGAAAGATTCTGGTTGGGGATCTCAAGCACAATAGAAAGAAAGAAACGCTGATGTGCAGGTAAGTAAGCTGGGCTGAGCTGAGTGGGGGACGGAGGGGGGTGATGCTGGGATGCCGGAATCACCGTTGAGCCCTCTTGAGGTGTAGAGGGCTAATCGACGAAACACAGAGGATGGAAGGTGCCCACTTGAAGACCCCAGAGATGTACCCTACTTAGCTCAATCCAGACGGTTGTCATGCTGATGCGCTGGGGAGACCGCACTGTGGTTGATCCCTGGAGTTAGCATCACAGCCGTTGTGTGTGCTGATGCGCTAGGGAGGCAAAATAAGCTGATCCCTGGAGCGAGCATTACACTTCAACCATCAACACCAGGCAGAAGGATATCTACATCATCATATGGAAGGAAATGCAAATGGATGGAGACACAGATGGATCACATTAGTTTATTGTAAAGCTACGTCTTAGTTGGTGCTTATCTTGGCGAGAGCCGAGTTCAAATCAGCATGATGTTTTAACATCTACTTTCATGTAATCTGTAATTGACAAACCAGGAAGACCCAAAAAGCTGTCTAACAGGGATGAACAATACTTCATGATAATATCCTTACGGAATAGAAAGAAGACATGCGTTGAATTGACAACAGAACTGGCAGAAGCCACAGGTGTTGTTGTCCATCAAATCAACAGTACGAAGGTCACTCTTGAGCCAACCCATCATTTGTAACACATTAATTAGAACATTTTTTTGGAAGGGAGTTTACCCCTCAATTTATCTGTTACATCCTCATAAATCACCCCATTTAGAAGACATTGTCATTTCACATTTATTATGCTTTTATTATAATGTGGTAAATTAAAAATGATGATCTGGGATTTGCATGAATGGTTGCTTTTTGACAATAGAGGACAAATGTAAATTATTCTTATTTCCAACTATCTTTCATTCTGATTTCTCTCAAAACATGGATATTGTATCACTGTATTGTCCCAATTAAGTATTTCAAAATATTTTGTAACTGTTTCAGGTTAGTATCTTGGATGTAGCAGGATCTTCACATGTACCTGACTGATGGCAAAATGTGTTTATGATGTTAGTAGTCTGAGGCAGAGTATTGAGAAGTTATTTAGTGACGTAAAACTATGCATGGAGGCAGATATTGATTTCAAAGGAAATATTTTAACTGACAAAAGGCAGTCGAATACAGTTGATAGAGGCATACACAAAATACACAGAAACTGGGTTTAACAAAAGTGTGTGTGAGATTTGAAGAAAAGAATACCATTATGTATATTAAATAATTATTGTCTAATTATTAATTTTCAAGAGTGTGATGGGGTGCTTGTCCCTTTAATAATGTATATATGATTTTGTTGTTATTATGATTTATTTCCGTGTATGTACGTGTATATATATATATATATATATATATATATATATATATATATATATATATATATATATATATATATATATATTGTGTTGGTTTATTTTTGGCCCTTTTGTTTTACATTATTTAATAAATACGAGCGCAGCAGCACAATTCTGCCCAGCATTACTTGTGTTTTGAGCAGTGCTTAATTTGAGCTGGATCCTGCCGGAACAGGATCCGGCACCTCTCAGATTTTACTTTTTTTGTTCCGGCACCTAATTTGTCCAGATCCGGTGCCTCTCGCAGCATGATTTATTATTTTTTTCCACTGTTTGCACTGTAAACATTCTAATAAAAGCGATCAGAGTTAAAGTTGCCTCTGCCTCCTCGTTATTTCTCCCGCCCCCGTAAAAGCGCATTCTATTCTGCCACACCGATTCCAGACCTGCTCTCTTATTTGTACATAGAGGTTATGGGCCGGGCCGTCGAGGTAAGTAACTGATCTTGAAACAGCGTGGTCAGCTAGCGAGAGGTCCCTACGTAATCATGTCTCGTAGCCTAATCTTCGCTACTGAATTTGAAACGTGTCGTGGGAAAAGAAAGCCAAATAAAAAATGAGGGGGGAACTGCTCCTGATAACGATGCCTTAGTTAGAAGCGCTGTCTGCGCTGCTAATCCCGCCAGTTCAGCATCACCACCGGCACGTCCTCCACTAGCTAGTAGCCCTACTAGTGAGTCAGACTCGACGGGACAGGGGGACGTGGTCGGGGAGGATTAGTGATGGGCAGTTCGATTATTTTTAGTGACTCGATTCATTTGATTTAGTTCAATTTGGTGAATCGATTCATTTCATTCATTTGATTCACTGATTCAATGACACAAAACCAATCACTGTAGACCGCATTAAGATTGTTTACGTAGGTTTATTTGAACCGGAAAGAAGGAGTCGTTCACGAACTGCACATCACAAAAGCTAGAGAGAATCTATATTTGGTTGACTTGGTTCATAAACATTAAATTAAATATAGTTTGACCAAATTTTATATATATATATATATATATATATATTTAGAATACTGGAGATAACATAACAGTTTGAACCATTAGCATTGTTTAGCCATCAGTATCAATCTAATCTAATCTAATTTAATTTAATCTTTAAAAAAAAATAGTCAATTGCATTTCTTATGTGTTTTTTTCTATACATTTGGAGTTACCCATTTTTTTTTACAACAAAAAAGAGAGGCTCGAACGAGTGGTATTTGTGGAACTAATCCGTGGTATTTATTCAGCACATAGCAAAACTCTGTCCACTTCCTCTTCTATCCAGTAAATCTTTGGGATTAGTCATGTAATCAATCACACGTTGAAGCACACCCATAACCGCAACATGTATATTTTATAAAAACAAAGTTTTAACGTGTATATATTTAGTATTTTTTTGTGTTTAACACAGTAAAATAACATTTAGAAAATGTATATTTAATGTGCGTGTAAAATATAATAGACGTTTAAGAATGTCATCCATTAGAATGTGCAATATCCTCCTAAAAGGTTGTTGTATCGTAGCTGATACTACGTGTCACCTTGTGGACTAAGGGGAATCGCCATCATTATTAAATTATTAAATTATAAAATATTTAACCATAGTTGTAAATTGTCATGTATAAAATACATTCATTCCTCAAGGTCAAATATTTAATCACAAGTTATATAATTAAGCCTTGGGTACAATAACGTTACAATACCACTAGATGTTTGTATTTATTTATTTTGGAAATGAGGTGTATATCTCAATTATTATTATTATTATTATTATTATTATTATTATTATTATTTAGTAATTTGGCTGACTTTACTCAAGATGACTTAGAAGTATTAATCATAGGGAGGGATGAAACTAGCAAAGAGCGGGTTGAATGTACAGTAACGTCCTCTGCCTCCGACGTAAAAAAACAACAAAGAGCCCTCAGAAAAAAGGTTTTTGAACATGCCCGAACCAAGGCCCATTTAGCAGCAGCAAGCATTGTAGCCAAGGCTAAAGATGACACCTTAACACAGGTTATAGTTACATTGTCTGGCTACATTGTGTTTGTCACTTTTTTCTCATGCGTTCCGGTACCTCAGAGCCCCCCGGAACACCCCCCCTCTCGCGCTCACTATGTGTTTCAGGACCTCTCGATTTACAAATTAAGCACTGGTTTTGAGTACTTCTTAATGGTCTGCCATCACCACTACAGCCAACCTGTCACAAAGTGTTAATCTTGCTTTATAGACAAGCATTGCCTGGAAATAAAATTAGTTGCCATATCTCTATGCTGATACAGAATGGCTCTATTAGTTTTGGAGTTCTGCCACTTTGCATGATGATCAATTCTGCCCTTTCCAAGAGCCTGATATCTTTACTAACAGGTGTGTGGAAACAACTTGTTTTCAGATTCTGTAAATTACAGATTGAGAAAGAAAAAAAGATGCCAACAGCAGATAATGATGCAAACTGGTGAGAAGCAATTACAGTTAAATTGAATAATACAAAGTTTTAAAAAAAATTGGACAACTGCTGAAAGCTCTGCAACAACATTGCATCCTAACACTGTGGTAGACTAGCTAAAATGTGCTCTGGGTCTCTGTGGCAATGTGCCCCGCCCCTGTGTGCATATTGTGTGTTGTATGTTGGTGCATGTGTTAATGTTGGTGTATAGAGATTGGTACACGGGATATAAGCGGGTCTGTGTTTCACGTGTGTGTAAATTGTATATTTGTATTTAGGCACGGGGATGGCACATCACATCACGTGCAAGTAAAACGTAATAATATGTGAGCACGGGGAATTGCACTTTAATTAATTCACGTGCTGGGATTCAAGTGAATAATTAATTAGTAATTGAATCCCAGCACAACAGTATATATAGATGCACGTTTCATTCAGTCGGGGTTGTTGTGTGTTCAGGGCGAAAGAACGGGAGAGAGTGAGGAGAAAAAGAACGAGAAAGTGAGCAACTGCTACGTGGTGCTGGAGGACCAGCACAGTACGTGTTTGTTTAGTGTTCGTCCCTGTGTGTCAGTGTCTGTTCGTTTTGTTTACCTGTTTATTTTGGCGTGAAGTGCCGTGTCCAGTGTTTTTGTGTGTTTAAAACCTTTTATTTTCTGTTCTGTTATTAAATGCTGAGCGAAAGCATTCGCTCAGCCTCACCAAACAACATCTCTCTGTCTGTTTATTTCCTGCATCTGGTCTGACGCCACCCACTCCGGCCGTCTTTGTGACAGTCTCTAAGATGTATTTGACCTTGCTGTGCTGTTTCCTGTCTTCCCAGATCATTTGAAATAACTTTCAGTACTTATTTAGCATTATGAACTGCTTTGGGTAGCACTGATCTATCAAGTAGCTTAGTGCTATTGTTTACATTTTTTGGCTGCCATCCTGGAATTAACAACTTCATTCCTTTTTGGCATAGTGCATCCCAGTAAAAATCTGAAGATGCACCTATTATTCTCATTCGAGTTTCCCCAAACTAGCTTTTACACACAGTATATGCTCAGCTTGCTAGGAGCCAGTCTGCCTGGCATCACATACAGCAGTGGCATCTGGGATGAATGAACTCAAGGGTCTATTGTTTTTGGGGTTAAATAAATAACATTTCTACTGTAATTGTACTCAGTAAATGACATATGCTGTGATGTAAAAAGTACGATTTATATTTGCTTGAATGAGAATATGTCAATTGAATTTGTATTCCTAAAACGACTCTGACAAAGAGATCTTGACAATCTCATCTAGGACTAGAGTACCATTTGTTAAGCGAAATCCCCTGCTGTATTGGTCAGCCAGGCTTAAACTATTTAAACAAATGCAGATTGTTATCAGAACTATGTGACAAGCTTCAAACAGATTTTTTTTACTTCTCACATCTTAAAACTGATAACAGGACCTGCAGAGACTACCTGTCGTCTGAATGTGTATTCAGTACAAAATCATGGACGGTGGAAATGGTTCAGTTGGGCATTAACCTCTTCAACTCCAGATGCAAAAATGAATGCGCACACCAGGTACCAGATTTTGAAATTATTCTAATTAGTATTTTTACCCCTGAAATTGGTATAAAATAATAATACTTGGAAAAAAAGTCAATACATTTCTAACATTTTTATTAACCCTTTAGGCTTCTGTGTACTAGATGGTCATATTCAATAAAGCAAAAGAGAAAAAAAGTTTTATTTTATTTTTTTACATTTTATTTTTGTATGAATGAAAACACTCATTCTCTCTCTCTCTCTCTCTCTCTCTCTCTCTCTCTCTCTCTCTCTCTCTCTCTCTCTCTCTATACAGTATATATATAAGAATACAAGAAAATCTTTTTTTGTAAAATAAAAATTTTAATACTATAGTACGTATATACTTTATATAGTTGATTTGTTTCCTGTGGTATCTCCATCTCTCTTTGCCGACACATATCACATTACTAACACTATTACAGCGAGAGAAGGCATATGAGCTGCAAATCTCAGTACAAAGGGGAAGCAGCCAGAGTGCTGTGTTTTTGTTTGTTTATTTGCATAGCAGAGGACTAGCGAGTCAGGAGCTGCAGCCACGGAGCCAGCACAGACCCCACAGCTCATCCCAGCACAACAAAGCACCACTGTACTACAACCAGGGCACTTTCTTGTGCACTTGTGGATTACTGTACTCTGTTATTATTTTGTGAAATCTTTTTGTTTAGGACTGAAAGCCTGCTATTTTACCGCTATACCAGCAATGGTATGGGGGTAAAATGCCAGGTTTTCAGCCCCAAACAAAAAGGTTTCACAAAATAATAACACAGTACAGTGATTATCATTAATTAAAAACAGACTATTTTGGTAATTATAAGACTGTTTGAACATTCACTTTGTCACCAACATCACTCAGCTCCTAACAGGCATGAATACAAAGATATGAGTGAAAAAAAAAACAGAATTGACGACAAACCTTGACATACGTAGGGACGGCATGGTACTGCAAGTGCTCTTTGACATACATGCGTACGCCCTGGAGCTGAAGTGGTACATTGGTATTTTGGACAAAATATGTTAACTGTTATAAAAACAGTATTCTTGTGAACTTGTACATTTACACACATATGTAGTGTATTAAAATCTGTACTTAAATCAATAAAAAATACAGTAATTTATCATTCAGGAAATGGATTAAAATCTAATTCATTAGAATGATGAATATTTTATTTGGTACTGCATTGTCTGAAATCACATTGAGCAAATAGAAATGTGATAATTAAGTAAAAAATGAATAACTTGGGAAAAGTTATTTCACAAAAGAGTATTTTTACTGAATGCTGTTTGTAAGATGTATGACTCTTTATCCAAAGGATGATGGGTGTGAATTTATGATGTAATCTTGCTTACATTCAATCATTGAAATGATAACGAGAAATATGCTAATGAGAACTCTTCTGTGATTTGATAATCTTGACCATGTCCTGCCCATTTGCAATGTTATAAAAGCATGGGAAAACAGACTCTCAAAGCTATACAAACATCTGAATGTGTACGCAATCAGACTTAATCACTGCCAAGACAATACTCTCAACATTTTAACTTCATGAAACAAACAACAGCTGCTGGAGATAACAAGTAAACAATGTCTTGTTTTTTAAACTATTCTGAGTTGGTACTGCTGTAGCCTGTAACAGGAAGAGGAAACCACTTGGTGTGTGGCTTTGTTGCATCGTGGGACATGGAGTTCTGAAGAAAAAGCCATCTTGTATTGAGTATGAATTAATGATATTATTAACCTATGTTGAAGTTTTACATGATAAATATATAAATGCAATATTACATGTTGAATATATTTGGAATCTTAATTACAACTGAATATATGGTTAATTTTTCTTAAACATACTTAGTATAATACTTTATTATACATTGGAAATGAATTATTACAATCTAATACAATCTACTTTTTATTTTTGTAACTTTTCAAATAAAAGGTATTCTTTCAACAGGATTTATTTGTTTTGATTTTGACTGTTGAATAGCACTGATATATGATAACATTGAATTGAATCAGGATTGAATATTGTCAAAAGATTAAATCATATGCCGAATGAATCAATTATATGTATAGCCAGAATTTGATGATTACTGTAGAATACATATTCATATGTTCAGTGTAACTTTTGATTACACTTAAATATGAATGTAGTTTTGATGGTGCAATAGAAGGATATTGTGACACCCTAGATCATTTATAGTAAAATATTGTTTATACATAACTAAAAGCATGTCTTGACATAGTATCCAAAATCATGTTTACTTGTCTGGAGATAGCTTAAAGATTAATGTTACAATTACGTTATCATAAAATTATCACCACAATGCTTTGATTGTGAGCTGAGGTCAGAACCAGTGTTTGGTTGTCATTTCATGCCCTGTTCCTATCCAGAAGCCTAGTCATTCTGAACTGTCATACTGTCTGAACATATTTTGCATTTTATTTTCAATATATTTATCCTTTTCGGGTCTGTAACAGGGCGAGCAGCCCTGTACGGATTTATTTATTTTTAGAATGGGGTTTCCCCCTCCGCCCCTGTGTTATTTTGTATTTGTTTGTTTATTATGATTTATTTATTGTATTTGTGACAGTGTACCGACGTGTTATTGTGTTTTATATTTGTCGGTGAAGCGCCGTATGTTTTGTTATTGTTTTGTTTATAAATATGACAGCGTAGCTGATTTGTTTTGTTTAGTAGTGTGGATGGGTAGCCCCATCCACACAGTAATTAGAAAACCTGCGCAGAATGTGACCGGGGGATTATTAAATAATTAGGTAGTTAATCCCTCGGTCACTAATATAAAAGCCTGCAGCTCTCGGCACTTGGGGTGGGTGTATGAGGAGCGAGAGTGGAGAGAGTGAGGAGAGAAAAACGAGACTAAAAAGATACAGCATCAGTGAAGGCTACAGCTCAGCCTGACCTGTGTTGTTGTTGTGTTCGTGATTTGTTTTGTTTACTGTTTTGTTTTCCTCTGTGAGCACAGTGTTTTTGTTTAACCCTTTTATTTATTTTTGCTTAATAAAACGGCTTCATTTATTTTGAATCTGCAGTACTGGTGTGTTTCCTTCCTGCTTCTGTCTGACGTCACTGCCCAGCCATTCCTGTCACAGGGTCTTAATAAATATTTTGAGATTCTAATGATTCTAAGAATTTGCAGTTACTAATCATCTTTGAAAAAAGCTAACCCGAGTGTTGTTTTTCTCCACTGAGGAGGTGGCAGTAAATGAATTACAAGTTATTTCTCTTATGTTGAGCAGGAACATCTTGATTCCTGCATTCTTTTGAAAACAAGTTGGTGTTATTTTTAAATAGCACTTTGAATTATATTCCCGGGACCTAAATCGGATTCACTCACTTAATCCAGGAGGAGGCGGGGCTCTAAAAAACAGGAAAAACGAGAGAAAGGCAAAACACAACATGAAAATGTAATTATTACAAATGTTTATAATTGGAAAAGATTGCATTTACACCACAAAGGATACACTTTCAAAAAAACACATTATTTAAAAAGATTTGTTTAGTTTATATAAATAAAATTAGTTTCCCTTTTTTAAAAGTGGATGTATGTAGAAATTCGCTGACAGCCGCTATCCTCTGAAACTGTAATTGAGGACGTGGAGCTCAAAGACTGTGTGATGGTCCTCCTTCTCCCCCGGATTGGTTATCAGCTCTTTTGCAGGTAGAAGCTGATTCAATGCATTTTTTTAACATCCTTTTTAAAAATATGAATAATAGCAAAATTACTTCTTGGACTCGGAAAACATGTTACGAATATTCATTTGTACTCAGCAGGACCTAGTCGATGCAAAGAGTGCAAATTACATCCACTAGTTTTATTGTTTACAAATGCTAGGAAAAAAATATTATAACTTACATTTCCTATTTATTAATTTTAATTGATCTATTAACAGTTTCCTCTTTTTTGAATTTCACAGCCTTGCGAATATAAGCAAGATATTTGCAATGCAAGCAGAGTTGCATAAAAGTTGCACAAAATTGCAAAATCTTTGAATATCTGCCCCTTAATACATAGGAACGAATTGAAAAATTTTGGCACACTCATTGGTATTCATAGGGGTAAAAAAAATTATCAACTGATTCTAATACAACATAAAACAAAATGACCTGTTCAACAAACACTACAAGTTTCCAAATTGTTCTACAATTATATTTTTGACAATATCCTCAAATGTTAAACACAGCTTAGCAACTGTTGGTCAGGGTACAGAATTCGATTCTAATCCAGAATATGCTTGGTGTTTGATAAAGGGGAAATGAGAGAAGAAATCATCTGTCTCCGAGCTGCAAATCACTTTTAATCCAGATCATTGCAATCTCAATGCTTTATCACTGTCCAGAGAATGGGGATTTTTGCCCTATTCCAAAGGTACAGTACATATTGTAAAGCCACCCCAAGAGGACCAAGTTCTTTATTTCATGCCAGTCAATGCCCATGGACTTGAAATCCTTTATAATTGGAGCAGTGACAAGACAGATTTGTCAATTGAATTAGCACATAAATCAAGATACAATTTAAAATAATTATATATTCTTTTTTTATCCATATCCCATGAGAGAGGCTTCCTGTTTAAGAATTAAAAAATGTCTGTACTGCACATTACAAAAATGTAAGTTAATTAGCAGTAGCTTTTTGTCAAGCTTTGTCAAAATAATTCAAATTATCAAGAGACTTTTTTAAAGGGCACATGTCTCTTTCATTGCTTTTATGTTTGTGAATGGATATAATATTAACCATTGTCCTTTCAATAAAATTCTGGATTTAGTTTTGTACTGTAAAGTTCTACAGAAAGAGGATTTTGCAAACTATGGCGTAGATGTACTAAAGTGTCGCGCCTGTCGCAATACACCACCCACTCGATATATGGGGGTCCAATACAAATCCGCTATATATCGAGGGCTGTGATATAGCGAGAGAACCATAGAAAAACAAATAGGCTAACAAATACTGTACAACCACTCCCTCGTTTTATCAGGGGTGTCAGGGTCCAGTATGCTTTTTTCTCATTTTTTGTATAAAAAGCAGCGCACCGTTTTAATGCGGAGGGTAATTTCTTCTCATCAACTTCAGTCTCCAATTAAATTTCATGAGTCTTCCTCTCCTTTCTCAAATTTCCAAACCCACTGCATTGAAAGAGTCCCATTACAATCATGGGAGGCTTGTTGCTAGGAAGCTGACGTCACTGCCTTGTGACTTTTGCTAGTGCCACAAGTGAACACCTCATTGGCTAAAATAAATTGTTTGTGGTGTGCAGTACGAAATAAAATGAGCAGTAATTCTAAGTGAAATTGTCTATGTATATAAGGCATGCGCAGTTAAGACTGTAAAAATGGGGAGCCAACTCCAGCACTGTGATATAGCCGAATCCGCAGTATAGCAGGGGTGATGTAACAAAGGGTGGGTGTAGTTGCAAACCAGTTGCAAATGAGTGGGAAGTCTTGGGTGAAAAAAGTTGCTATTTGCAACTTTTCAGGGAATGCTTTGCGGCAGCAGTTTTTCTTTACGGTTCAAGCTTAGAGAAATATGTAATTCTGGGTGTTCCTGCATAAATTCGCAAAAAGGGGTGGAGATAGTGCAAATGAGGGTTCTCAAATATTATAATGAGATGTACTAAAGCTGTCGGCAATTGCGACACTTACAATTGCATTAATTTGTTAAGACCTTTTGAAAGCGTGTTTTAAACAGTTGGAATTGTTGCTGGCATTTCCCAGTCCTCTTTTTCTCGTGCATTGGCAGTTGTGCTTTGACTATGACTCAGGCTTTCCATCAGTATTAATTCTTCTTGATCTAACTACTGCCTTTGATACTGTAGACCACTCCATCGTACTGAATCGTCTTGAAAGCAAAGTAGGACTGTCTGGCCTTGTCCTATCCTGGTTCAAATCTTATCTATCTGATAGGGTTCAGTTCATCTCAATTGGGGAGGTAAAATTGGCATTATCGGAAGTTGTCTGTGGTATTCCACAGGGCTCCATTCTAGGTCCTTTGCTGTTTTCATTATATATGCTACTGTTAGGTGACATTATCTGCAGAAACAGAGTGAACTTCTATTGCTATGCTGATGATACCCAGCTATACTGTATTTCTCCCTAAAACCAGGAATTTCTTCTGCCTGGGTGTTATTAGCTACTTGCCTTACAAACATCAAACATTGGATGTCACAGAATATTCTAATGTTGAATTCAGATAAAACAGAGGTTATGCTAGTGGGATCACAGAACCAACTAAAAGGAAATGTGGGATTACATTAGCTCAACCCTTGCAGTCTCTCATCAAAACTTAACCATTTGAGTAGAACGAACGTACTGGTATGTTCGCTGCTCTCTGGTTCCCAGGGAGTACGAATGTACCGGTACATTATGCAACTTTAAACTTGAATTACTGAGCCTACAAAACCCCTGATCACATAACATTGTAACAGTAGGTTTCTGTAACACATTTTACTGGTCTCTTGTGCCCTCTGCCAGATAGACTGAATTGCATATAATAAACTCATTCACAAAAATGTCAACAGTGTTTGTAAACCGGCGAAAATCGCTCAGTGAGAAAGTATTAGTAATAATACTGAATTCAGATTCCGATTTAAATTCAAATACATACAAATCTTCCACTGAATCAGATGTCAGCGAGTGTGTCAGTGAAGACATAAGCAAAGAATATTTACCATCAACATCAAGTGACAGCGAAGAGGCGGCGCCAAGCTCTGTGCGTTGCTCCATGCTTCACGGAGTATCATACACTGAAGCATTAGACACTCTCATCTCCCTCCGCCCCCACAACCTGTTTACCTGGATATGATTTATTCATGTCGCTCTCTCTCTCTATCTCACCCTTTTTTTCTTAGGACGTGTTGTTGTGGTTGTTCCACAACGTTGTTTATTGTTTATTGTCTACATGTTATTTTTTAGTCAAAACCTTTCCCTATGACTATATATATTTGTTTTATTTATTCATGGTAAAAATGATTTTTCTGTATTTTGTCAGTATTCATTACATACATACAAACATATTGCTTTCAGCTTGTTTGTACACTGTATTCGTAATAATCAACCGCATGCAAAAGACAGAAAAAAAACAAACTCACTCCCGTGGGACCGGCAGTGCATTTTAGAACTCACTACTCAAAGGGTTAAAATAGAAATTAAGAGTTTGGGGGTCATCTTTGATCCTGATCTCTCATTTGAGACTCATATTAGGGAAGTTACTAAAGTATCTTTTTACCATTTGAGAAATATAGCCAAACTTAGACCAATTATTTCTGTATCTGATGCCCAAAACGTGTGGTATCCCCCTTGCAGCTTGTTCAGAATACCGCCACTAGAATTCTGACTAAAACCAGGAAAAGAGAACATATTACCCCTGTTTTGGCTTCTTTACATTGGCTCCCTATGCAGTACAGAATTGATTTTAAGATTTTGCTGTTAACTTACAAGGTCCTGGATGGATTACACCTAGCTATTTGCAGGAGTTACTGAACCCGTATCTTCCAAACTGCACTCTGAGATCACAGGATGCGAGACTGCTGGTTATTCATAGCAACATGGGAGGTAGGGCTTTTTCTTGTAGAGCTCCTAAATTATGAAATGCTTGGCCTTCGTTTGTCAGGGAAGCTGGGACGGTTACAGTTTTCAAGTCAAGACTAAAAACACACTTTTATAAAATGGCTTTCTTATCTTAGTGGGTTTTAATGTAACTTTAAAATGGCTGCTTTTGTATTATGTGTTTACTGTTATTTAAATGGTCTGATTGTGGCAGTTGTATGTGTGACATGCTACACAAATGTATTGTGGTTTGTTCTTTTTTTGCTATGTACTGTACAGTGCTTTGCGATACTTTTGTATAAAAAGCACTATATAAATGCAATAAACATATAAAATATAAATATATAAATATATTTTTGAGATGAACACCCAAGTACCTAATTTTCGCAAAAGGCAGGGTGTACTTACAAGCCTTGAAAACAAATTTCTATGACATGTCTTGTGCCACTAACCCCTCCAGCTCATTTTGAGCATCTGTATAGGACCCTGATCTATTGGGTGTTAATTGTCTGGGCTACTAAGTAGGCCAAGTTAAAAATAATAATAATTAAAAAACAAACGCTAAAGTAATTTAGTTTCAATTTTAAATAATCTTTTATTCACATGGTACACCCATGTGTACAATGCAGCAGCGTGATTTATTTTTACTTTAACCTACCGGTAACACAAAAGAAAGTGCGCTAGGTATTCATGAGATTTTACTACTGTACTGTATACTATATAGGCCTACTGTACAAATTTATATTTTTACATAATGTAATGTGTAATGTAAAGTGTTATTTCAGTGCAATGATTTACATTTAAAATACATTGAGCACTATAAATGTATGTGTGTGCAATTTATTGTATTGTTTTTAAACCTGACACCTCCTTATGTCGGACAAACATGTCTGGTTTAGCGAGGGGCTGCTGTATGATTATGAAAAGCTTTTTGGGGGTGAAGGTTGGGGCACCACCATAGAATCTCATTGGGATTAAACTGCCTTTCATTTTTTATATATTGTAGAGTGCATAGGGGTAGGGGACAGGGCTGGTAGGTGACGCAATC
Source organism: Acipenser ruthenus (assembly GCF_902713425.1). Classification (NCBI taxonomy): domain Eukaryota; kingdom Metazoa; phylum Chordata; class Actinopteri; order Acipenseriformes; family Acipenseridae; genus Acipenser; species Acipenser ruthenus. The sequence continues at coordinate 11,077,720 of NC_081192.1, read as the reverse complement.
TAAACATGAAGACATAAGCCCGATATCTGCTCCTGCAAGTGAGCCTGGCTCTTTTGTACAGCGGTATCAGCGAGCAAGTCCAAAGGCGGACTTGAGACTGGCAGGGGAGAGTGTAGCGTGCATGGGGGTAGGGGTCAGGGCTGGTAGGTGATACAATCTAAACATGAAGACATAAGCCCAATATCTGCTCCTGCAAGGGAGCCCCGGGTTCGCGTCCGACCTCCGCCTGTGAGAAGCCCCTGCTTGCGGGAACCACAGCATGCGTTGTACAGATGACTGTATTGCATGCAGGCAATAAAAATGTGCATTATAAATATCATATGGGAGATACTGAAATTGAAGAAGGGAACTATGAAAAAGACGAAAAAGGAGTTTATGTTGACTCAGAAATGTCTTCATCTAGACAATGTGGGGAAGCTATAAAAAAGGCCAACAAGATGCTCGGATATATTGTGAGAAGTGTTGAATTGAAATCAAGGGAAGTAATGTTAAAACTTTACAATGCATTAGTAAGACCTCACCTAGAATACTGTGTTCAGTTCTGGTCACCTCGTTACAAAAAGGATATTGCTGCTCTAGAAAGAGTGCAAAGAAGAGCAACCAGAATGTTGTTGAAGCTGACACCCTGGGATCCTTCAAGAAGCTGCTTGATGAGATTCTGGGATCAATAAGCTACTAACAACCAAACGAGCAAAATGGGCTGAATGGCCTCCTCTCGTTTGTAAATTTTCTTATGTTCTTATGTTTACATTTAACAAACACAATGTTATTTTGATTCTTGTATCGTTGTATAGACATTATCCTTCAGGCACCCACTGCTGCAGCAAACCAGAACTCAACTCCCTCTATTTATTTGAACAATGTCACACGACTCGCGCAATGCATAATGCTAGAGACCTCGCTAAGAAGACACAACACATATTTAAATGAGTATATTGCAGCTCTCTTCATTAACATATTTTCTCTTAGTACATACAACAAAATGTTTACTTTGCTAAGTGTCGCAACAAAAAATGCTAATTACGGTATTTAAAAATGCACTTAGAAGCAAAAAAAGGTGGTAGCAAACAAGGAGTCTAAAAAATGAGCAGCATTGGAAAATTGTAAAATAATGAGTAGGTGGTACAGAGGTGCTGTCGTTACAACTGAGGAAACTAAATATGCAAATGTATTATTACCACAGAGGCTTTTTTTAACTGACAGATGTGTGAAAAAAGAGCAGGCCTTCCAATTTATCATCCTTTAACAGGCAGTTGCAACTTCCATCTGAAAAATGACACTGCTAGGAAATTCAGATGGCATTTTACCTTGCCTTTTATTAGTAATTTTTCACACTAATTGGAGTTAAATATACTCTCTCAGGGACACACTACTTAAAATATTTGAATATATTTGTAAATAAAGAGTTGTATGAAGGTTCCCTCAGTGACAAACGATCAAAGAAAATGAAATACTGAATTACAATAAAATCATAAGGGGGACACATATAAAGTACCTCTTGATTAAAATAGTATTTTATGTGCAATTATTTTTAATATATTATTACAGACATGTACTGTAGTTGAGTGTAATGGTGCAAATCTAACCCTCTGCGGGCTAGAAAGAAGACCAACAGAGGTTTATAATTGACTAAAGGAATTACTGTATTGTCCATTGTCAGTCCTCCATAAAACACTTTAATCCATTTGTATGCAAAAATATAATTACATATTACAGATGAAGGTTAAATAAAAAAAAGTTATTGTCTGTGTTATTGTATTAGAGAAAGTCCCACTTCCACTTTTATGAAAAGAGGAGCATTTGTAATTGAAAGCATATTTTTAAAGTAAGTGTTCTCGGATATGTTTTCAATGGCAGCATTTCCACTGCCAGGTTTGACCTGACTGGAGGAGCCAGCCTTGGCGCTGTCATCATTTCCACTGTCAGCAATGCCGTTGTCATCATTTCCACTGCCACGATTTCCTCCGGCTGGAGAAACCGCCTTTCTGCTGACAGCACTGCGGTTGGTGATGGAGGAGGGCCTCACACCATGGCTTCCTGTGGGCCCATTAGTGGCTCCAGTCCCAGGACAGGACCCTGACCAAGACTTTGGGGCTTTTAAGGGGGGAGGTGTACTTTAAGGCCATGTGTGCTGCGCACAAGGGGGGAGAAGTGTGACGGAGTATACCCCATCCCTGTGTGTATATGTATTATTTTGTAATTGTGTTGTGTTATTATTATTTAAAAGTATGGTTTGGTTTTAAAAACATGTTGTTTTATTGTTAATTATTTATGGCATTAAAATGCCAGCTGCCCATTTATTTTGTCAAAAATTGGCTTTTTTTTTCTTAGCCCTCAAATAAGCAAATAAGCAATTTGCACAGTTTTCAAAACAATTTTTGCCTTATTTTAAAAAATACTTTTTTATTATTATTATGAAAAACAGAAATATATTATTTCAATAGAACTTAAATAAAAAATAACAATTTGTTTACAATTGTAGCATTATAACACTGTAAATCACAAAATACTTTTTTTCCTCCAATAGCAGCATTATATAAGTATAAATAACATACATACACACACACACACACACACACACACACATATATATATATACACACACACAATTGCAGCATTATAACAGTGCAACAAAAAGTTAACACTTTTTAGAAATTCTTTGTGCTATAGATTTAAAAGCAGACGACTGTCATCAATGCGAACACCGTTATCTAGTACATATATATATATATATATATATATATATATATATATATATATATATATATCAATCATGTCATATACAAGGTGATCAATGTGGTAAACTTACTTTCTATCTTCCACAGTTTCTTGTACAGGTGTGTATTGCTGCGTGGAAAGGTGGGGCAAATTCACTGACACACAGGAGACAGAACTTTAGTTGAAACGCTGCACTGATTTATTTCCGCCACAATGTGGCACTATCGCACTGCTTGCAGAGCACAACCTAATACCAGCAATGGTAAAAGGTTGGCCATTCACTCGTGGTGCACACACAGGTGCTCAAAATAATAATGAAAACAAAAGGCACAAAGGAAAAGTGAAAATAAAACTGTAATAAAACTACAAAATAAAAGGTGCTGCTTTATGCAGCGTCCCCAGCCATTGCAATTTATACGGACTGGGTCTCCAGCCTAAACTGTGTTATTCCTTTTCTTTTATACTTCGTGGGGTTGCCCAGGGTCCCCCCTCGGGTATGTCAACACTGATCATTTATTTGTTTTCTTTTCTTTTCCGGCTTTCTCCATTCTCGAGCATAGCTCCTGCTGTCTTCCTAGATAGGCTTGGCTGAGGGAACAAAAAAGCGTCATTTTTATAGGACCAGCAACCCCCCCAAGACCCGCCTCCCAACCACTCTGTGTCACTGCCATGATTGATGGGTGGATCCTACGGGGCGACTGCCCTCTTCCTGCAGAACCATGCATGCGTCAGACAGCCAGCACAGACCTCACCCTGTTACATGCTGTTATATTATTATTATTATTATTATTATTTATTTCTTAGCAGACGCCCTTATCCAGGGCGACTTACAATCATAAGCAAAAACATTTCAAGCGTTACAATACAAGTAATACAATAAGAGCAAGAAATACAATAACTTTTGTTCAAGCAAAGTACAAGTGTGACATACCACAATTCAATAATACAGCAGATAGTGATAGTTACATCAGGATATGATTAAATAGTGATAGTTACATCAGGATGTGATTAAATACAAAGTACTACAGGTTAAAAACTTGGCAGATTACAGTGTTCTGAAGTACAGGATTAAATGCAGTAAAATAGGGGGCAGATAAGAGCAAAATAAAGCACATTTACATGAAGGGTGATAGTGTCCCAGGATACAAACAGAGGAGTTCTACAGGTGCTCTTTGAAGAGGTGAGTCTTAAGGAGGCGCCGGAATGTGGTTAGGGACTGGGCAGTCCTGACATCTGTAGGAAGGTCATTCCACCACTGCGGAGCAAGGGTGGAGAAGGAGCGGGCTTTGGAGGCAGGGGAGCGTAGCGGTGGTAGAGCTAGTCTTCTAGTGCAGGCGGAGCGGAGAGGTCGAGTGGGGGTGTAGGGAGAGATGAGGGTCTGGAGGTAGCTGGGTGCAGTCTGGTCAAGGCATCTGTAGGCTAGTACAAGAGTCTTGAACTGGATGCGAGCGGTGATCGGGAGCCAGTGGAGCGAGCGGAGTAGTGGAGTAGCATGGGCGAAGCGAGGCAGAGAGAACACCAGGCGGGCAGCAGAGTTCTGGATGAGCTGGAGCGGACGGGTGGCAGACGCAGGGAGGCCAGCCAGGAGGGAGTTGCAGTAGTCTAGGCGGGAGAGTACCAGGGCCTGGACCAGGAGCTGGGTAGCATAGTTGGTGAGGAAGGGTCGGATTCTTCGGATGTTGCTCAGGAAGAATCGGCAAGTGCGTGCCAGAGTGGAGATGTGCTGGGAATAAGAGAGGCAGGGGTCCAGGGTGACTCCAAGGTTCTTAGTGGAGGAAGAGGGAGAGAGTGTGGTAGATTCCAGAGGAACAGAGATAGAGAGATCAGAGGAGGGGGAGGAGGAGGGAAAGAAAAGGAGGTCAGATTTAGAGAGGTTGAGTTTGAGGTGATGCGAGTGCATCCAGGAGGAAATAGCAGACAGACAGGTAGAGATACGGGAGGAGATGGTGGAGTCAGAGGTGGGGAAGGAGAGGAAAATCTGAGCATCATCAGCATAGAAATGGTATGAGAAACCATAGGATGCAATGAGGGGGCCCAGGGAGCGGGTGTAGAGAGAGAACAGGAGAGGACCCAAGACTGACCCTTGGGGGACTCCAGTTAAGAGAGGGTGAGGTGTGGAGGTTGCTCCACGCCAGGTTACCTGGTAAGTGCGGTTGGAGAGGTAGGAGGAGAACCAGGCCAGAGCAGTGCCAGAGATCCTCAGATATATGCATTCATATCTGTGAAGTGCTGTGATAAAGAGAGAAAGATTCAGAGCTGTAAATCTCCATCCAAACCAGAAAGGGCGCTGTGTAAGGTTGGTGGTACACTTCCCTATAGACGGGTCGACTCGACGGTGAGCGGAAACAAGAAGTTGGTCATCTTGGAGGAAGCGCGTAGCTGCACGTACACAAAACAATTCCCTTGCAGGAGTTGGGTAGTAAAAAGGGGAAGCAGCTACATGAGTATGGCCCATTGCGCTGCAAATGTAACTTATGGCCGGAACTGTTGTTTTGTTTGTTTGTTACGTGTTGTCTTGCTTTCTAGAAGAGGAGTGGGAAACCAGGAGCTGTTGGCACTAAGCCAGCACAAACCCCTGAATACTTCCTTCATGGCACAGCACCAAGCCAGCACAAACCCCTGAACACTTCCTTCATGGAACATCACCAAGCCAACAAACCCCCGAATACTTCCTTCACGGCACAGCAGCGGACCCTCGGGAGGCGATGGCAACAGCGGACACTCAGGAGGCGACGGCGGTAACGGACCCTTGGGAGTCAATGGCGGGAAGGGAGCCCCTGGCCATGAAGGCGGTAGTGGGAGCTCCACTTCTCCCCTTGGTGAAGGTGGAGGCTGAGGCAACTCCTGCTTCTCTCCTCCTGGTGGTGGTGGTAGAGGAGGCAGAAGCACCTCCCCTTCTGGCAGCAGGGCCTTCTTCCCTTCTGGCGGCGAAGGCGGCAGGACATCCTCCCCTTCTGGAAGCGAAGGTGGCAGGGGCTCTCTAGCTATCCTCCGCCTGTGGCTGTGGCTCCACCTCTTTTTCCACGAGCTGGGGAGTGGTAGTAGTTGGGCGACACATGCCAACTTCACAGCACTCCTCCCCCTCAAGCAAGTTAGGCAGACCTGCACCGGGCCAGAGACGCGATGGGATTTGCGAACAACACCAGGCTGCTGTTACTTCTGCCACTGCTCCATTCCCATTTTCTTTCCACACACAAAAAGTAATTAAAAAAATAAATAAATAAATAAACTGCAGTACCTGTTCCGGCCTGAGTCCCAGAGGCGCTGGTGATCCCACTCTAGACACCACGTGTGACAGGATGACTGACGAGGTGACGTGAGGCCAGAAGCAGGAAAGAAAACAAAGGCAAGTACTGCAGGGCAAAAAGACACTGCATGCGCCGTTTATTTAAATAACAAAAACAAATAAAAGGTTTTTAACATAAAAAACTGCTCACAGAGCAAAATAAAAGTTTAAACAAAATAATCACTAACACAATAAGAAAATAAATATTCCAGGTCAGGCTGGGCAAATCGCCTTCACTGTTCCTAGATTTATTTTATTTAATTTTAGTTTTGTTTCTGTCATCTCCTCCGCTCTCGTTCTCCATATATATATTATTGACTACCACTTTTATATTGATTCATGTCTTTATAGTAGCCTCTCCATTTAGTTCACTTGTTATGCCTTATTGTGTACCGACTAATTGAATTATTGATAGTTGTACGCACCTGAATATAAATAGCCCACATCTCTTGCAAACGGGATGGCCAACCTGAGGGTTTGTCTGTCCTTAGTTATGGTTTTGTTTGTGCAGGAGTGGGAACACAATTTTAATCTTTGCAAAGGAGAATTAAGAGTTTTTAACCTGTTGATAGCTAATTGAAATTTATGGTATGAAAAGTAAAATAAGAGATTATTATACAGATTTTGATGTTCCCTCCCCTGCACAGATAATGTGTTATATGTTTTGTGTTTTTACAATGGTCAGTGTTTGTATTATTAACCTCTATTTACGCCTGGTTAACGAACCCTACCCTTACTACATGCACTAAGCACTTTCTAAAGTGCAATATTGCAGTTTGCACTTTGGCGATTTAAAATGATAATTTTGATAATTATGATGACCTGTTAATGAAAAATGTGTAATTGATCACTTGGCTATTGAACAATGTGTTGTAGCTCCTTTTAACCATGCTGTCAAATAACAACAGTCTCACTGATTTTATATGTATCTATTGTCTGTGTTTGTCTTGGTGACACTGTTCCCCGTTTTTTAGCTCTGTAACTGAATAAAAAGAACCAGATCAATTATTATCTAACATTGTTCTGTGCTTATTGCATCGAACTGGCGTAGTCGGACTACATATTAAAAGTAACCCCTCTGTTTGTAGCCCCTCTGAGCGAGCGGGTATTACACCTGGATAATATAACCCTTGTACACCTAGAAGGATCCAGAGCTTAGCGTGATGAAATTGACTTTAAACAGTGATTTTACAGGCATTCGATGCACTCAGTTTTACTCAGCATGCCTTCGTTCAGACCTAAGCAGATGGTACCACTCTGATAACAGAAAGGTCTAGCTTGTTCCTGCCATACAGAAATGAAACAATTCATCAACATCCTTCCCTGACTGCTTTTTATTAAGCCAGGGCAAAATAAAGAATATTCATGTTGATTTGATTTTATCTTAATGTCCTTAAGGGTTTTTGTGATGTGTGTGTGTATATATATATATATATATATTTCATAACTGCCATATAACAGTATCCAGACCATGAGCATAATGTGGTTACTAATCAAAGACTCATTATTAAATGCATAAACAATATATCTTTCCCAACACACGTTAAAGTAAAAAAAAAAAAAAAAAAATACATTGTTTCTTTTTTCTGTACAACAAATGGAGTTCCCACCTCTGACTTACAAAAAAACGGGACACCAGAGTCATTTCAGACATAAATAAATAAATAAATAAATAAATAAATAAATAAATCAATCATATACTTTGACATGTAATGTCCCGAGAAGTCTTACAGATTTCCCAGGACAGCTGCCTCAAAAAGAAAACAATCCAGGCAAAACCAGAACGGGTGGCAACCCTAATAACAAATTCAAGATGGGTTTGATCTGTTTCAATTATAAACATCCTCCTGTACCAAAGTGATAAGAGTATTATTTACACCTGTGTTTTTCAAGTTGTCAAAACCTGGACCACATAATAAATCTAATTAGACAAGCTATGAATTTTATGTGTCCATATAATAGAACAGCAACACTGAAGCAATATACATTGTTTCACTTCTGGAAGACTGAGATTTTTTACCCCAATCTGAATGACATCAACCCTATGCATGAGACATTATCGAGGATTATAATCCCATGGTCACTAGGTAAATACTAACCTTCTAGGAGGTCATCTTAATTTAGTTTGGCTAATTCTCTCAACTCAGCCATACGAAATAATATCAAAAAACAAATGTGACCCTTCCTACTGATAATCTTCATTCATAGTTGAGAATCAAAAAGTAAAATTCAGATGGCAGGTACGGGTGAGGGGTGGGGGTGAGTATTACAGTTGTTCTGGGATATTCATTATTCTAATACAAATTGATTTACCTAAAGAACTATAATCTATATGAATAATTAATAATGACTGGCTGTTGAAAAGTCTTGTAGTAAATACCCATGTATTATTATTATTATTATGAATAATAATAATAATAATAATAATAATAATAATAATAATAATAATAATAATAATAATAATAATAATACAAAGGACAAAATATCTTAGCTATTGTTAAGAAATATCTAAGCACATTAAAAAAATACTGTAGCGACCTGTGGAACTGCTGAGGGCGCTGTGCTCTGAAGGGACCCTTTAGGTTGTTTGCCTGTTTGTCTGAAGCAGGTGCATTTATTGTTCGGGACGGGACCATGTCAGGGAGGGTTAGGTTAGGTAAGGAAGGGGGAGGGGTGTGTGTGGAAGGGTGGCAGTCAGTGAGAGTGATGTGCTGCAGTGTTTGGAGGAGAGCAGGTTGGGGGAGGGTGAAGTGCCGTGGGGTGGTATAAGAATGGGAGCAACGGCAGTGGTGGGAGAGAGTTGTGAGCGAGAGTAATGAAACAGAGCGAGAGCGAGTGCCAACCTGAAAGAAACTGCACGGACGAGTCCTGTGAGAGTCAGCAAGTGAGACAGCCGGTCAAGGCTGAGAGTGTGACGAAATAGGAGAGACTGAAGCAGAAGTGACAGGAGACAGAAGGGGGATGGGTTTTGTTGCTTTGGCCTGGTCTCAAGCCATAGAGACCGAGTGTACCAGAGAGAATAAAAAGCGGATATTCCGTTTGTACCTGAAATCTCATAGTATGTCCATTCATTCTGCTTTTTTTAAAAAAAAGCGAAGGAGACCCTGTGTCGCCACAATACAATACAGCAAAAGTGACATAAGTCACAAATGTCTGACTTGCAATCAATGCAAAGAACATTTCTACCTTAACGAATATTTTTTTTGTTGTTGTTGCTGTTATTTAATCTATTTATCACATAAATCTGTTCAAATAAAGTCCTTGATGCCCCTGTGTTTACTTTCTACAGCTCCATTTTCTCACCTACTCTCAGAGGAGAGAGCAAGAGATTTACTTGTGCTTATCTCTAAAAGACCAGGATGTGGCTAAACAACTGAGGGAAACAATTCTTCAAAGCTGTGAATTATCTATCCTACAGTGAGCAGGTTCACTTGAGTAGAACAGCCACAATTTACCAGCATTCAATTTAATTTTATGTTCATAAGATATCAGCTGCAATATTGTTTTGCCATCATTTTCTCTACCACAGGATTTCAGTAGTGAATTATGTTTCTCCTGTATGCTGGGGATGGCTGAAATACCCCTCACTAAAGGTTACAAAAGATTTATGGCACATTCCATAAAGACGGGTGCTTCACATGCTATTTCAAATTGGTACATACAAAAAAACTGTGCTTACTTAATGCAACATTTATGAAGGTATGCATTATTATTATTTATTTCTTAGCAGACGCCCTTATCCAGGACAACTTACAATTGTTACAAGATATCACATTATTTTTACATATAATTATACAGTTGGGTTTATACTGGAGTAATCTAGGTAAAGTACCTTGCTCAAGGGTACAGCAGCAGTGTCCCCCACCAGGGATTGAACCCACGCCCCTCCGGTCAAGAGTCCAGAACCATAACCAATCCTCCACACTGCTGCCCTGTATATACACAGCTTACAATGCCAAAGGATACAAAATACACCTTATACTGTACTTTAAGGGAAGGAATATGCAATTTCTGGAATTGCATAAGTAAAGTCATTTTCTGTGTTGAACTTGAATTTACTTTTAACAATGTGCCAAAACATTGATGTAGAGTTTAGTATGGGTTTAAAAATCAGGATCTGGGTACCATACTTGTTCTGAAAATGACCTGATTATTAAGGGAAAATTACTTCTGGTAGGCCGGCAATACATTTTTTTACATTAACACATACAGTACCTTTATTGCTGTTGCAGCACAGATTTAAAGGCCGAATGATCATTCCGACACAATTTTTTTTTAAACAGTTAAAAACTGATACTCGTAAAGGAATAACAGATTCAGGATACTTTTGCAATGAAAACCTGGTCACCTGTCCCTATGGTGTTGGTCAACAAAATTCCTCTATCATGATATAATGGGTTTATTGTATTTCAACCCTGTTACTTCATAAAAGCAAGGTTTTTTTGCACTAACTGCTGTTTTTACAAATAAAGTTATTAAACATCCCCTGTCACTGAGATTCCAGTCTTTTGTTTGAAAATCAAGGTTATGTTTTAAGGATATATTTTAATAAACAGTGCATAAATGCAACTGATGCAGTACATGTTTGGGTTATTCTGTGCATCCCCCCTCCCACCTCCCACCCACCCCCCAACATATAAAAGCCTCCTAAAAAAGTAATCTATTCAAGTTAAAACTCTATGAAAAGGAAACTGATGGACTGATTTGCTCCAGTATTTCTAGCACCAATCCTTACTTTCATTCCATCTGCATGTGTTAACCTCTATTCCTGCTAAATTCCTAGCCTCAGGCCCTGCTTCTAGAACCAATTCCTTTTTTAAATTGCTCTTTAGCTACCGACTCAATCAGCCATCTACTGTATCAATCATTCAACTAGGCCCTGCTTGTTTTCAACCCAGATTCGAAAATTAAGCCAATAAGCATCTCCAGTCATCAACCTTGCCTTTTTCTCTGTCTTATTCAACCATAAAGCTTAAGTCACTTTGTGACAGTGCACCAGCCTTGTTTATAAGATCAATTCGATGCAAGCAGCTGCACTGGGCTTTTATATTCTATTTGTATATACATATGGGGACAGTTCCCAAAAATGTACTGCAATTTTATTTAAAACATTAGGACATTTACAGCTTTTTTGTTTTAGGAGGCTGTGAGTCAGGTTCTGTCTCATATGCTTTGTAGGAATTTTTTTTTTTTTTTTTAATGTTTGTTGTCACCCTTTCTTCTCTTCATGTTTTTGAAAAAATGTTTTGCTATCATAAGATGTTTTCCAACTTACCTGCATCTAAACAACAAAGTATTCATATCTCTACCAATTTCTATGCTGTAGCAAATTTTGTGTTGATGTTTAACATTTGCCCTTACAAAAATGTAATGTAGCCCCCATAGAACTATATGACTGTGTGGCAGAACAGATGCTCTGCACATGGATGTGTGTGTGTGTGTGTGTGTGTGTTGTGGCTTGCGGCCATCTTGACTCAGGAGTGAAAGAACAGCCTGGAGTCAAGATGGCCACCTTTGCACAGTTTCATTGTTAGTTTAATTAGAGAAGTGTATAATGTGGCCAGCAGGTAATTGATTTAGTGATTGTCAATTAACCCCTGGCCACACCTTATAACAAAGAAATGTTTGTTGGGGGTGGCGGAACACATTCTGGTAATTCTAGCTCCATTTTGGAATGTATTTTTATTATAGCTTACATAATCCTACAACTTGTATCTGAGTTGCAGTGCAGCAGCAAATACACTATGGGGGTGTGCTGTATAAGAACTACCTTCTTGTTAGGAGTACTTGAACAAAGCAGTGCAACAAAACATTTAAGTGCTAGTGTAGCCAACGTAACCTTCTTCCAGCTGAAAACAAGTCTCGCCGCTGTTTTTTAGTTTCCCTCTGCTACTCTGCAACCACTCCTCCCTCTCTCCTGCATCACACAAGAACTGACAGACACTGGTGAATCCTCTGGTTCTCGAATAGAGGTTTATTGAAGGCAGTACTCTTCCCAATCATGCAGCGACTGTAAAATAAACCATTCAAATGGCTTCAGCCAGCTTTGCCTATTACTCCCTATCTTCCCTTCTCAATCAACTGGGAAGTATACAAAATACTATTGTATTTAGAGATAGCATGTTGAAATAAAATATACATTTCTCAGAAAATAAAATACATACTATTGCATGACCCTGAGCAAGTCACTTAACCTCCTTGTGCTCCGTCTTTCGGGTGAGACGTAATTGTAAGTGACACTGCAGCTGATGTATAGTTCGCTCTCTGTAAGTCGCCTTGGATAAAGGTGTCTGCTAAATAAACAAATAATAATAAGTTTTATCACGCCAATTATATTGAACCCTTTTTGTTATTTTTCTAACAGTTTCATAAAACATTTAACACTACAACTCCATTATATAAACCACTGGTGCGCAAAGTGTGGGGCAGTCCCCCAGGGGGGTGCGACTGTGACTAAAAATTGAAAAGTTTTTTTAAAAGGATAGAACATTTTAAATAAATACATAAATGACATCAAATTTGTCAAGGTTATTCCCTTTCAAATGAACCGTTGACAATAACGATAGGAATTGGAGAAATTATTTTGAAGTTAGGCCACAGCCCAGCGAAACGCATTGCAGTTTACACATTATTATTATTTATTATTTATTGCATTTATATAGTGCTTTTTATACAACAATATCGCAAAGCACTGTACAGTACATAGCAGAAAAAAGAACACAAAAATAACTCACTAACGTTAAGAAAGCCATTTTATAGAAGTGCATTTTTAGTCATGACTTAAAAACTGTAATGGTCCCAGCTTCCCTGACAAACTCTATTCTGCACAGGGAGCCAGAGTAAAGAGGCCAAAACAGGGGTAATATGTTCACTTTTCCTGGTTTTAGTCAGAATTCTAGCGGCAGTATTCTGAACAAGCTGCAAGCGGGATACCACAGGTTTTGGGACACCAGAAAAAAGTGCATTACAATAATCAATTCTAGATGAAAAAAAGGCATGCATTAGTCTCTCGGCACCAAACACGGAAATAATTGGTCTAAGTTTATACAGGAATATTTCAAGTTTCAATAATGATGTATCACTATAACGTTAGTAAAATCAAATGATATTGATTGGGAAGGGGTAAGCTTTGTGTCTTTTTCCCTATCATGCAGCAACTGGGAAGAGATGACCCGGAACAGGAATTATTAAATGCGCAGAGGTAGTTGTTACTCCCGATAGACCACTAGGTGTCAGCAAAGTCGACCCTTAGTAATTATTTTTGAACAAAATAGGATTTTGTTGGAATTAAATTAGGGTCAATAATAACTCTGTTACACTAGCAGCGGGAAAGAAGCACTTACTGGGTAACATGCAGAGTGTGTTTTCTATGAGACTGCAGCACAGACAGGTTTGTCCTGAGGGCCACATTTATTCAAAGCATATGTGCTTTCAAATTACCCTTATGTTGTCTGTTTATGATTTCGCCTCCAAATATAATGTTTTTTTTTGTTTGTTTGTTTGTTTGTTTGTTTGTTTCTCCCTAAAGTATAATCTAAATACTCTTATTTATCAGCAATATTTCTGTATGAAACTGAGAATCTTGTGATCATTTTGAAGATTGTTTTGTCTAAGCTTATGCATTGAAAGTTAAAACTATTTACCAGATTCTTATAAGAGCCTGTCCTAAGGATTTACAAATCACCTTGTATATGGGGTATCAAATACTGTATATTGATTGCTTCCATTTGTAAAGGTTTTCAGGTGAGTCTACCCTGAAGGAATCACATTATACACTGGAAAATGTGGAAATGATCCTGGATTTTCTACTGTTCCTTAATGCAGTGTTTTGAAAATGCCACTTCATTTAAGTTAAACATGCCAGTTTAAGGAGCATGCAATTTGAAAATCCATTTTATTTAGCAATCAAAGGAAAAAGTCTGACAGATGTATTAAAGAAAATGTTATTACAGCATAATTTATTGATTTATTGAGTTAAAAAAAAGTAGTGCCTTATCATTACATCACAATGGCACACTGTGCCAAAACTGCTTCAGTTACTGAAACAAAGCAGTGGTAAAGTTAATGCAAATGGGTATATAGAGTGAAAAATGAGGGTACTATATTAAAATACAATAACAACCGCTGTATAGCAGATACAAAAATAAATCTACTTCAGTCATGTTCTTGTCATACCTTCTTCTGATTTGCTTTTGCCTATCATCTCCAACTGTAAATTATATATATTAAGCATCTGAGTAACAATGTTATCTTTTGATTTCCTTTGAGTGAATCTTCTGCAAACTATTTTCTATTGAATGATTACATTTGCTTAAAGAAAAAAAAAAACGTTCATGTTTTAACCATCTCCTGCTGACACTGATTAATAATGTTGGGATTTAAACAATTATCATGAAAGCTGCTCTGTAGTCTTAATACCTCTGCACAAATAAAAATCTCGATCTGGTGGTATTAGCATTGACATTTTCTAAGTTCATCCTTGTCCATCTGCTTTGTGCAAATAAACTGTACTGCTAACGTTTAATGGTAACTGAACTGGTACCGACTAGATCGGTTTACTTTCGAAGCAGCTGGTTTTAAATCTGTGTCAATTTAAATATAATCACTACATGTCACTGAATTGTAAATCACGTCCTTTTATATGCTGTGACGTCTCCACGGTGTCTCTTTATGCGACTACTTCTATTATAATGCTAAAGGCGCTACCATATTTAAAAATAAACAATCACAAAACGAAATATGTAAATCTTCCTAGAAACATCAATAACTAGCTTTAGTGAAAATTGCGGCCAAGTATAAACAAGTAATTTACCAAAAGAACATTTTAAATAAAATAAAAAAAACAACTTAGTGTTTTTCAATGCCGAACGACAAAGAAAAAACAGCACTTATAGAAAGCTGACACGCACCAAACAAAAAAACAAAACCAAAAAAACCCACACAAATCTGCAAGCATTTTAATGTTTTAATCAGGAATTAGTTAGCAAATTGTTTAGTCTACATTTGCCCAAAGTAAAACACTATATATATATAGTGAACCAGAGCTTCCTCTCCGCGGTTCGTTGCCCCTTTAAAAATGACTTGGGACACAAGGCTTTGAGCGCTTATATACTTTAAATATATTTTTAATAAACAAAATAAACGAAAACTAAACAAAACCTAACTCCGTTTTGGAGCTCTTACTAACACAAGAACAGGAACCTAACTAACCAACATGACAGCTAAGCTGTTTACCTGTTAGAACAAAACTAAAAAAAAAAAAAACTAAAAAACCCACAGTTTTTAAATAAATACCATGAAAAGGCTTTACACTGTACCTTTGTGAGCACACAATCAAGTGGGCTTCTTCACACAGCAGCCCTGAGCAGACTGCTTGCTTTCTTTAACTACCCTGTGTAGTGGAGAAGATATAATGTTTATATATTAATAAATCTCACTGTAACGCCAAAGTACTGTTTATTTAATGCACTGAACTTTGTTTTTGTTCATTAGATCAATAAAGTTGTATACAAATTGCCTTCTGGGAAGGATAGTGGGTGGTGTATTGGGAGTGAGATTGTTTTTCTGCCTCTCTCAATATGGCTTCTTGCTGAGAGCGAATGCAGAGTGGAGAGTACTTACTGTGCAGCAGGCTTTATTTTTATTTTCCTTATTTTATTTCTCTCAATTCTCTCAGAATAAAGCTGCAAGACTTCAGTTTGTGTCTGGTGGTCCTTTAATATCCTGAAGGAAAAAAAATACACAGCGCATCGTACACGAAGACGTCTATTACACCTGCACCTGGCTTTTATTTACAATGATAGCCAGGTGCAGGGTATAATTAATAATAAATACTAATTAAACAATAATTAAACAATACTAACAATAAATAAACAAATACACATTTTTTGCAGGGAAGATAACCCCCCTCCCTGCCTTGTTACACATCCTTCCTTTCTCAAGTGTGTAACACTGATCGGCTATGCGACAGCCACCTCCCTCCACCCTTAAAAAGACCACCCACCCTCAAGTCCTACCACTTCCATCTTCACCCTCTTCCACGGGCAAACTTGAGAGTGGGTCACTTCCAGGCCAGGACCGCGAACCGGCGACCGGGATGACGGGGGTGACTAAAGCGATGGCCGGGGTACAGGAGGATGCAGCAGCGGCCAGAGGTCTTCACCTGGGGACCGGCGCAGCGATGTCTGATCACCCAGGGGGAGCGAAGCAGCAAACAGGGGGAGTACCAGTGAAGTCTGGCAGCAGCCCAGCGACGTCTGGGTGCTCGGGGAGAGCGGAGTTGTGAACCAGGGTCAGAGCTGTGGCTGATGATGCAAACTCCTGTGCTCCAGGTCTAGTGCAGGGAGGTCAAGGCAGACAACGATTAACAATGTTCAATGGAAAAACTATTTACTATACTGGAGGCTGAAAATGAAAAGGGCAGTTTGTTTTGCCGAGGCAAGAAACACAGTTATACATCCATTAAAACAGGTGTAATCTTACCTTGTTAATCTGACTTCCTTAATGACAAACGCTTGAGTTCTTACCAAAAAAAGTAAAAAAAAAAAAAAAAGAACATGACAGAGAGACAACAGCACTAAAAATACAGAGTTAGAGTATGATTTCTTTGGTTTAATTAAATTAAAAATAAGTGGCATATGGAACATGGATTGGTCCTTACTACTAGTAAAAAGAAACACAGGAAGATTATGGTTTGTTTATTGACATATGTTAACAGTTAAATATCCTTTATTCTCAACTGTTTTAAATGTGGTTCTGGAAGTTACAGAGATTTATTTTTAATGTTTTGCCAACCAACATTGTTAAGCAGTTATAAAGAAATGAGCTGTTAGGTCAGGACACATTTGTAAAGTAAACGCTGTCTCGGGCATGAAAAAGTAAAAAAATGTCCAGAAATGAATGTTATATTCGAGAAGTTTCAGTCTGGTTTTCATGCTGCACATAGCACCGAGACAGCCCTTGTCAGAGTTGTGAATGATCTACTGATAAGCTCTAATGGGCTTTTGTGACTGAGGGGGTGTAATGGGGAAAGTGGATTCAGCCGAGTGTTTCAGTAACAGGAACAGTGTGCCCCGGACTGGATGGTTTGGCCGTTCATTCCAGGGTCAGTCAGAAGTCGACCATCCAAAAAGGGGGCAAGGCCACAGCACCTTATTTCGATAGGCGATGTGTCAGTCATGGATTGGAGGAGACGTGATTACACTCACTACCAAAGGGGGTGTGACTGAAGGTATATCAGGGGATGTGGCCGAGTGATCACTTTGCAACATGTGGTGTCAGAATACAAGATCATGGATGTCACTGCACTATCCGTGTTGCTGGAAGCGCTGGACCAGAGACAGATGGCTGCGGAGAGAAAGAGAGAGGCAAGGTACACGGCGCTGATCGAGAGGATCGGCATTAGAAACGCACCCCAAATACTAGCAGGACCCATGATGACAACCCCTAAAGCACGGGTGCAGAAAATGACAACAGAGGAAGACCCGGAGGGATACCTGGTTGCCTTTGAACGGCTGGCTACCGCCACGTCATGGCCTTGGGAATACTGGGCTAGCCAGCTGGGCAACTGCTTAATCAGGGAAGCCCAAGCAGCCTACCTGGCCACAACCAAGGAAGAGTCCAGCCAGTGTGACCTGGTCAAGCAGGCCATCCTCTGGCATTTAAACATCACAGGGGAAATGCATCGGTTGTGCTTCAAGGAGTACCTGCAGACACCGGAGAACCACCCCAGGGTGGCTGCCCAGTGGTTGTGCGACCACATGGTGCACTGGCTTTGCCCCCACGAGAAAACGGGGGTTCAGATGGGCGAAGCCATCGCTCTGGAGCAGTCCTGCCATATGGTCGGTGCCGAGATCCAAGCATGGATACGGCGCCCTGGAAGCTGCAATCCGACTGGTGAAGGACTTTGAGGACTCCCTGCTCTCCTCTCCGACCAGCCTACTGACCGCTACCTCTCCACTGAGCAGCATGGGACTGGCGACGACTGACTCCCAGCTGTGACCCCACTGCCTTCTGCCCCGCCTATCTATTCCAGGTGCCATCCCACAGGACATATTGCCCGGCTGTGCTCCCCAGCAATAAAGTGCAACGTGGCGGCATGTTATCTGGCTTCGGAAGCGGGTAAGAGACGGGGAAATGGTCGGGAGGAGCCTTGTATCGTTGATGTGGTTGTTGGTGAAGTCAGTACCCATGCATTAATGGACTCAGGGTGTGCGCAGACCTTAATTTGGACAGTGGTGTGTCATGGCAGTCACAAGGTCAGGTGCCGATCTCCTGTATCCATGTACTGATGCAGCATCACCTTGTAGTGGGGGTGGTGGAAATGCTACGCAGTGTGACCGAGAGGGCGAGGTTACTGGGCTGTCCAGGGCAGATGTTACTGCGACCCCTCTCAATATGCCGCACATGTGGGACCGAAGTGCGGACCTGGTGTGGGACCAACACAACGACCCCACACTGGTGTAATATATAAAACAATTATATATATATATATATATATATATATATATATATATATATATATAATGTAGTATTATCTGTAAATGTGATTGTTTTACGCGTATAATTACACGTAAAGACCCAGAGTGGAGACTGCCCTCTGTGAAACGTAGAACAGTATCAATCCACACCTACAGCTCCAAGGCAGTGCACAAATACCTGTTGGAACAGTTTTACAGAGGACGTGGTAGTCTGATTGGTTCCAGGCTCACAGCTGGAGACAGAGATAAACAGCCAAAGCTGGATGCAATGAGGAACTACAGCCATTCAGATTTATTTAATTTGTTTTCCAGAGACAGTGTCATTGTGATAACACAAACAAGCAGGGTACTACAATATTACAAAAAAATGTTACAAAACATTGTTGTTTAATTTTATTGATATTGCTACTGTTAATAGCTTCATTCTACACAAAGAGATCTGTGAGCAATTTGAGAAACAGCCAGATACCCAAAAAATGTTCCGGAGAGCTTTGGTTTTTGAACTGGCAGTTGAACTGCATCCCATGTAGACAGCATCACTGGTATCTGCCTATGACATACATCACTTGCCAGAGCCAGTTGCAGAGTTAGTTAGGTGAGACTGCTTCATAATCCAAGGCACCACAGGAGACAGTACTGTGCTTATTGCAGAAAAAACAGAAGGGAAGCACACCAAAACACATTGGAAGTGTAAAAGCTGTGATGTGCCTCTGTGTATAATTGTTGACAGAAACTGTTTTTCTAATATTTTGGTTGTTTTTTGTCCTATTGCGCTGAAATTTTGCATGCGTCTTCCCAGCATATTTAACAATTGTTATATAGGTTCTCGTAGTGTATAACCCAATAAAGAGTAAGTCTCTGAAGCATTTTTATTCCAGATAACTTCATAATATGAAAGGAAACTGTTCTTTTGATTTCATACAACAATCATGCCTCTAGGACATAAAAAATATGATTTTTACAGGGGAAATGCAATTAATGTTAAACAGGTTGAAAATTGCTTGGAGTGTAAAGGGATTTATATACTACATAGTTCCCAGTATCTCTACACCATGAAAGCAATACTGCTCTATTTACTGCATTTTACAGTGTTTTTCTGAAATAAATTGCTTTACTGGTTAATGAAATACATTTCTACCAGGTAAAAAAGATGCATTTACTGTAGCTCCACATGTTTGCTTTCTCTCGTGCATATCAACATGCTAAGCTTTTTGTTCACCAAATGTATAGAACCATTTCATTCATAATAATCTGTTTTTCTCTGCGTTATTGAATGATAACACAGTGAGTTCCCATACTCCTCTTGTTATGTGTTTTCTTTGCCATGCATTATTAAACACTTTGTGTCACCATCTGTTTTTCAGCACATTTGAGAATGTACAAAACGTATTCCAAATTCCTCAGACTAGTAATTGGATTTGATAAAAATTAGAGAAGCACAAGCAGCTGTAGGCAACAGCATTCTTAAGAAGACAATGGGACTCTGATCAGGACATTGATTGCGCAAGATGTTTTCCTCTTTCGACTGCAAATGCTTTGTATTTCCATATTTCTAATTAATTCTGTATTATTTCCAAAGCACACATTGTTTAGCTCTTCAAAACTTGCAGAACAGCCTGTGGTTTTAATCATTTTATAATATGTGCTGATAGCATAAGGTTCATGTTCATATTGAAGCAATGCCCTTACTGTGCAACCCTGAAAAAATCACAGAGCAAACGAGTGTGAACGACAAACTATTGTTTAAAAAACAAACTCCCTAATTTTAGGAGAAAAAACATACAAACAGTTTAAACACTAATCTTAGTAATTATATGCTGTTAAACTGCTCGCCATCTCATGGACTTTAGGCAGTTTGTTTTAATCAGCCATCAATCACAGTAACAGTGTTCGTACCAGTGCAGGTTCTCCAGCACAAATTAATTAATCTGTCTGCTACCCTCTGTTTTACCCTTTAGATCATGGTACAAATAAAACCAGTCAAGATTTCACTTATTATTTGCTTATTAGACAGAAAAGTACAATGGCCTTATAACTTTTGCACTTCTCTTTGGCACTTTTCAGTTTGAATATTACAGTATTGTGCTTCAAGGGAGTGGCATCTGTTTGGGCTATAAGGACCATTTAGTGGAGGCTGTCTATGTTAGTAATATTAGTGTGATTATGTACTGCTGCAGCTCTCTTCTACAGTAGGAATCCATTGGCATTCCCTTGTACTGGTTCTTATACTGGTTAAATAATAATGAATTGAATTAAATTAAATATTATTACTTTGTGTTCCCATGCTTCTAGGTACAGTAGTTTGCAAATGTACTTGGTTGTTTATTCACTGAAGCATCTTTTGACATGGAGGGAGACATAAATACAAAGTAACATATATTCCTGTATGCCAATAATAATGTAGTTAATGTTCAGACCAGAGATGCAGCACACTCGTTCATCTGGAATTCGAACAGACTCCAGCAAGTCCTTCTGGCACTCCAGTTTCAATAAATAAAAAATATGTTATCTCAGATTTAAAGATATTTAGGCCGAAATGAATGACGGCTGACCATCTGATAATGTGGACAAAAAGGCATTGTAGTATTTTGTTCTTTATTTCTTGAATGTGTGTATAAGGGCTATTTTTACACAATCACACCTTAGTTATGACGTGTAAGTAATAAGTGACTTATTTGGTGGGTTAATCAATAGATCTGTATTTAAGTAGTCTACTTTAAATTCACCTCTGCTTGTCTGAGCAATGTAATGAGAACAAACCAGTTTGTGAAACTGGTCAATGAGGTATACAGTAAAATAAAAAGCAGTCAGAATGACTTTACATTGAACTTCTCAAATCAGAGGTTTTCAACTTTTTTTTTTAAACTGTACAACTTCTGTCTGAAGGTTTCAGTTCAAGTACCCCTTATACTTTCTGCTCTACTGAACGGTACCACAGTTGCAATGGTAGGCCTAGCACAAAGGCAGAATAATCTGATTAACATTTTTTTTCTTTTTTTAATTCAGTTTATTTAATATATAATGTATGTGACATGTGTTTGGGACTGACAACAAACTGCTGATTTAGGTCAGAATTCCAAACAATAATTCTTAAATCGTTTAATTACAAGTCTTTGGATGCACAGAATCAAAAGACAGTATATAGGAATCTCTTTGGAACGCACGTATTCACTTTCTGTTCGGTGAAGTTATTATAAATAATACAAAACAGTCTGCACTGTGAGAAACGATTCACAAGATAATCTGGATGTACTCCATCAAACACCAAAAACAATTCAACCAGCCACCATTGCTGTTAATAAAATGCCTAATAAATAAATAAAACAAAAAAAGTAAAAATATAAAATTATTATTTATGTTTATCGGAGCATTTCTACTTTTAAAAAAATGCAGAAAGATTGTGCTTCTCTGATTAGTATTCAATTATAGGACGAGTTGAAAACTGTAAAGCTCATGAGCAGCACAGAGTGCTCTCTATAGGCAGAACTGCCAGGCGCCTGATTCACCCACCCTAATTCACTCAATCGAAATCACACATTATGATTATTTTAAAACTATACTATACTAACCTGTGACTGGTCACATAAACTTTGAGCTGCTAAATACAAATTAAATATTCATGCACAGTGATTTAGAGATACTGTAATATATAATACTGTTAAAAAGATACAGACGATCATTGCGAATTGTATCAAGCTTTTGAGATTAAGACTTGAGCCTGTTTGTGGGTCGAACACTAAAAAGCCTCTAGTTCAGACCTTATAAATATAAAAAGTGGCATGATGTTTTTCTTGAAGAGTAAGTAGATTCAAAGTTCCCTATTTAATTTTTTTTTTACAAAAATGAGTTTGTATCTTTTTTTACTAATAACTGTTTATAACTGGCTGTGAGCTTGTCTGGAGAATGGACTTCCACATTACATTCAAATCATGTGACAGTATGACCTTTCAACTATTCTAGCCCCTTTACGGAGTTGATCACATGATTCAGAAAGGAGAATCCACAAATTATTTGATTTTAACAATTCTTTATTGCATTTGACAGAGCCATGCACATGAAGGAACGTGATAAGTATTTTGGCCCATGGCCTTGCCCATTAGAGCTCTATAGCCGCCCCACATGCTAGATGAACTGTAATGCAATGGCCATTGATTGATGACAGCTGTAGCTAGTGGGCTGGACAAGTGGCACTCTGGGCCACCTTCCCCCAAAAAGGACAAGGCTGCCTTTGGCCAAACTACCTAAAAAGAAGATCACAACAGGCAAAAAAAATGTGCATTATAAATATCATATGGGAGATACTGAAATTGAAGAAGGGAACTATGAAAAAGACCTAGGAGTTTATGTTGACTCAGAAATGTCTTCATCTAGACAATGTGGGGAAGCTATAAAAAAGGCCAACAAGATGCTCGGATATATTGTGAGAAGTGTTGAATTTAAATCAAGGGAAGTAATGTTAAAACTTTACAATGCATTAGTAAGACCTCACCTAGAATATTGTGTTCCGTTCTGGTCACCTCGTTACAAAAAGGATATTGCTGCTCTAGAAAGAGTGCAAAGAAGAGCAACCAGAATTATCTCGGGTTTTAAAGGCATGTCATATGCAGACAGGCTAAAAGAATTGAATTTATTCAGTCTTGAACAAAGAAGACTACGAGGCGATCTGATTCAAACATTCAAAATCCTAAAAGGTATAGACAATGTCGACCCAGGGGACTTTTTTTACCTGAAAAAAGAAACAAGGACCAGGGGTCACAAATGGAGATTAGATAAAGTGGCATTCAGAACAGAAAGCAGGAGGCACTTTTTTACACAGAGAATTGTGAAGGTCTGGAACCAACTCCGCAGTAGTGTTGTTGAAGCTGACACCCTGGGATCCTTCAAGAAGCTGCTTGATGAGATTCTGGGATCAATAAGCTACTAACAACCAAACGAGCAAGATGGGCTGAATGGCCTCCTCTAGTTTGTAAACTTTCTTATGTTCTTATGTTCTTATGTAAATAAGTAACAAAAGAAATTCAATAAATGGGTTTATATTGCCTACATAACAAAGCGCATATACTCAACTGAAGCTATACACAGACATACTGTAATCAAAATGACATGAATGAATAAACATTTGAACAGAATGAGCTTCATTTACAATTGTTTACAACGTTTAAGTGCTGGCACAAATCACACAGATCCTGCGCTTTTCAACATGTGCAGTGCACTTACCGCAGACTGTCTTTGTGCATTTGGCACAGCTATCAACAGTCTTGTTGCCATTACATTTTTGAGTTCTGGCATTGTCGTCTCTTGCGGCTGGCACTGGGTTCATCTGCACCTTCAGCTGCAGCTGCTGGTACAGGGTTATCAGTCTTTTGCTGAAAATGCATCTGGCGAAGCTTTTCGGCTAACTTCAATATAAAGTCTCTCCTTCCTATGTTTTCACCAGTGCACTCCTTGTAGAGAATGAAGGCATTGATAGCTGCGAGATCCAGAACATTGTAAAACAAACTTGGACAGATCATCTGAGAAACCAGCTTTTACAGAATATGTCCTTGCTATCTGATCTAAAATGTCAACTCCATACTTTGTTGAAATGTAGAACTCAACAGTCTCTGCTTTTTTTTTTCATCTGTCCTGATCGCAACTGATGGATGAAGGTAGCTGAGAATAATCACATTCTTTCTCGGCTTGCATTTATAAACAGCCAGTGTACAGTCAGAGTGTTTGAGGATTTTAGTGGAGTAAGAACATAAGAGAGTTGACATCACTTTGTCTTTACTGGGGATTAACGAGAAGATGTTGTGAATACATGTTGCCATATTTCATGTAGGCAGAACATTTACGTTCCTACCTTCATGATTTGAGCGTAGAGTTTATTGGAACAAAAACTGTAGATGAAGGAAAACAGTAGAATGGAAAATGCAACGCTTGAAATGGATGTCGTGCTCTGTATGATTGGAAAAGTTGAATTCATGATGCGAAGGTAAGAGACACGACCGGATACAAGACAAAAAAAGAAACCACAAGGAGGCATAGGCAAAAGGCTATTTATAGGAACAGTTTGATTACGTATGATTAGAGGGCAGATCTTCCTATCAGAAACACAACATAGTTTCCAATATGAATGGAATGAGGAAGGCTATTGAGTCACATAATTTAGGCTTCTCCAGACAAGCTCAAAGCCATAAATAGTAAAGGAAATGTAAAATTTGAATTTCAATTTGAAGCTACTTATTCTGTAAGGAATATGATGTAATCCCACTTTTAATAATTATGACAATCATGTAAATAAATACTAAAAAAAGTGCTTCCCTAAAAAAGTGTTAATAAAATGTTATTTAAATGCCCCCTAGAGTTATCATAATCAAATGACAGCATATCAGATTTTTCTTTTAAACGGATTGTGTTGTTATGCATTCTGATATCTATGATTTGGTGTTTTCTCAACAGCTAACAGCCATTAATGATTTACAGTAATTCAGTTATCTACAATCTCATAATGCGATAATTCATTGCTAAATAAACATCACCAGATAGGGGATGTGTTTTTTGTATCCACTGGCATTTCAAATTCTTTAGTGCATTTATATTTAAATTTACATGTTTTAAATCTTGCTCTTTATTGATGCTTTCTGCCCCTGGTAAAACATGTGCTCAGTGCTAATTACTCTTTGAAGAGCCTTATGTGGCTATAGGGATGCAAAGGAATACAATTAACATACCACCCCTCGCTTGTATAGAAGGGTACACTCCTGAATTACTGTAGTTTCCCATTTTGCTAACACTGTTTTTCTTCTGCACAGAAAGGCTGTTAATCTAAACCCTAATCCCAAATAAAAAGTAGAAACATGATCAAATGTAAAAACCCATCATTATACCCATTCTAACCACCTCAGTACCTCCAATAATTGTGTACATTTGGCTAAGAAGAAGAAACCAATGAAGAACAAACCTGTAAAAGAAGACACCAATGAAGAATATACAGTAATCACAAACAGAAGAGATATAAATGCACCAAGCGTGACTCTTTATTTAAAAGTGCTCTACAGAACATAAGAACATATGAAAAGTTACAAACGAGAGGAGACCATTTGGCCCATCTTGCTCGTTTAGTTGTTAGAAGCTTACTGATCCCAGAATCTCATCAAGCAGCTTCTTGAAAATCCCAGAATGTCAGCTTCAACAACATTACAAGGGAGTTGGTTCCAGAGTCCTACAATTCTGTTTTCTGTTCTGAATGCCCCTTTATCTAATCTCCACTTGTGACCCCTGATCCTTATTTATTTTGCCCTGGACTGGATGGCCAGACAATTAATTCCCAGGGTTAGGCGGAAGTCGGCCCTCTAGAAAGGGGACGGAGCTACGGTACACTAAATCATCGACCCGGAAGGTAATCGATGTGGCAGCCATGGATTGGAGGAGTGGTTGCAATCGTTAACCAAGGGGGCGTGATTGATGGTATATAAGGGGACGTAGCGAGGTGATCTGTTCCTTTGTTATGGTTAACCACTTTAACTCCAGATGTAAAAATGAACCCCCTTCTCAGGTACCAGATTTTAAAAATAATAATAATAATGTTTTCAAACCTGTAATTGCTATAAATTGTTAACATATGATGAATAAACCACAAATAAATGACCTAAACTGCGTTTTTCATTAACCCTTCATGCTGCTGTGTACTACATACCCATATTCAATATAGAGATAAAAATATGTAGTTTTTTTTTATTTTGTTTTTTTGAACAATTAAAGCAAAAAAAGCTGCTAATAATGCTAATAACAATAATAATCAGAAAACAGTAATTATCAAATAAAAATCAAACAACATAAAAACGTGTGCCATTATCGACTTGCTCTGTGCCATTTATTGAAATGTTCAATACAACAGAACCCGGGGTTGCCTTCCCAACAACTGAACATTTTGCTTGGTCTTTTCTTTTGTTTTCATTTTCGTTGCAGACCCTGCACCTTTGTTGCAGTCTCTGCTTCCCTTGTGTCAGAGGGATAGTCACAAATGCGTGTACACAGCTACTTTGCGCAGGCATTGTGATGGATCTGGCTGCCGCATTGCCTGTACCCAGTGCTGTGTTTTGATAGTATTTCGTCACAGCACTGCCATTTCAAACCAAACAGCTTCCCGTTTGCAGCTGCCTTACCTGTATCGCTGAGTGATAGATAAGTGCATCACTGTCGCTGGTCTCGAAATCCTCTGAACCAACTTCCATTGCTCATTATAGAAAGACCACGTATGTTGCATTGTTTAGCTTTCACTAAAAACGATATAAACTACAACTAAACAAGTAAAACTAATAATAAAACAAACAAAAAAATAATTAAAAACACTAATATATATACTTGTAAAAGTTGAATGGCTTCCCGCAATATATCTCAGTCTTCTAAACGCCCACAAGTAGATTGGAATCGCTACATGACATGCAATTGTATACAAATGTCACCTGACCCTCCCGACTTTCATTGCACGTTCCACAGTACTAGCACTGCTTTAGAGAATGAAACCTGAAACACTAGACCAAGGAACCGATCCTAAAATAGAATGGGAAACTTGATGTATGCAGGTACGGCATGATACTGTAAGTGGGTTTTCATTTGACGTATGTGCGTACGTCATGATGTTGAAGCGGTTAATGCTGAAATGGAAGAAGAACCATATTGTTATCGTGAGTGTTTTGTTTGTTTTGTTGTGTCTAAATATATACTTGTTTGTTATAATTAGATGGCTAACACGATCCGGACCTGTCGCTAAAGGCCAGCACCAAACCCGGACAACACTGCACTTGTGTCACGATTAACTGTATTTGCACCACGAGCACTATAGCACTGACTGTGGACTTGTGATTGTGTTTGTGTTACGTGTGGGTGTTTAAAATATCGGGACTTTTATTTCGGGACCAACCCGTGGATTAAACGGAGCAATTCCGCAATGCTGTATTGCCTGTTATCATTATTGTTTACTGTTGTCATCAGACTTGGGATTACAAAATAAACCATCATTTCACCAGTACTTTGTTGTTTGTCCTGCACACTGCAAACCACTTTGCCACTCAATGTCACATGTTTTGCAATTATCCATTGTCGATTTTGCATCCTCAAAAAAATCAAGCAGGTTAGTTAGACACGATCTCCCTTTCCTAAAACCATGCTGACTGTCTCCCAGGATACTGTTACCATATAGGTAATTTTCCATTTTGGATCTTATTATAGTTTCCATAAGTTTACATATAATAGAAGTCAGCGCTATTGGTCTGTAGTTACCTGGTTCGGTTTTGTATCAGGTTTTGTGGATCGGTATTATGTTTGCAATTCTCCAGTCTGTCGGTACAACCCTTGTCTCAAGAAACTGTTGCATGATCTTAGTTAGCAGTTTGTAAATAACTTCTTTAATTTCTTTGAGTACTATTGCGAGGAGCTTATCCGACCCATGGGGGGTTATTTATTTTAAGAGCTCCTAGTCCCTTTAACACTTCTGCCTCTGTTATGCTGAAGTTATTTAAAACTGGCTTCTAGTCCTGCATGTTTTTATTAAAACTTTGTCTATGATTTTGCCATTTGTATCTCTTGGACATTTTACTTCCTCCTTGAATGTTCTTTTGCTGTTGGAAAAACCTTTTGGAATTGGTTTTAGTCTCCTTAGCAATGTTCATTTATATCTCTCTCTTGGCCTTTCTAACTTACTTTTGACTTGCGTTTGTAGTTCCTAGTAGTCTTTCTGTGTACTTTGTTCTTGGTCCCTTTTAAATGCTCTGTAAAGTGCCTTTTTCACTGAATTTAATTGATCTATTAAACCATTTTGTTTTAGATTTTGCTCCACACTGGGTTTTCCCATTTCATATGGGGGAAGTTGAAATCCCCCATTAGTATGGCTTCTCCTTTGCTACACACATTTCTAATGTCATTGTATAACAGATTATTTTGCTCAGAATCAGAATTTGGCGTTGTTGAAGGATGTGGGTATTCACTGACACAGGAGACAGAAGTTGTAGTCAAAACACCGCACAGGTGCTCAGTTTTATTTTGTTTAATCTTATGATTTGTACTGATTTCTTTTAGCCCGCAAAGGGCGCTGTTGTCCGTGGTCTGGCTACCAACTGTGGTATCTAGAACCTATGGGAATACCATGGCAGGGTACTCAGTACAGTTCAGATGCACTAGCAGGTGCTCAAAAATAATGAGAAACGAAAAGGCAAAAAGAAACAGGGAAAATAAAACACAGTAATGAAAACTACAAAATAAATGTGCTGCACTTCGCAGCGTGATTTTCCCCAGTCGCTGCTACCCATATGACCCGGGCCTCCGTCCTACACTATGCTGTTTCCTCAGCTTACTTTAAAACAATATCGGGGTCTGCCCAAGGATTCCCCACTTTCTCTCTATTTCCTTAAATTATTTTCTTTGCGTTCCTTGTGGAAGTTTTCTCCCATCCGCCCACGGTCTTGCCGAGCAGCTTGACCGCTTGCTCGTTGTACAGGTCTAAAGGGGCAGATCTGAGGAAACAACAAAGTATTAATTTATAGGACCAGCAATCTCCCCAAGACCCGCCTCCCAGCCACTCAGAGAGGGGGAAAGCGCACACACCCTCTTCCCCACCTCTCTGTGTCATTGCCATGACTGGCAGGCAGATCCCACGGGACTGCCGCCCTCTTCCTGCTGCATCGTGCATACGTCAGACTGCCAGTCCAGATCTCCCCGTTACAGGCGGTCTATATCATTCCCCTATTATTATGCCCTTTAAATTTTTGTCCATTATTCTGACCCATATTGATTCTGCATTGTTTTTTCTGTTTTTCACAATTAAAACCTGGGCTTCAAGACTATTCCTCCACCTCTTCTGTCCTGCCTGTCTTTCCTATACAGTGTATACCCACTAATATTATATTCGTCTACTTGTTAGTGCAGTAGTTTCAAGTTGTTTGTTTTTGAGACTAAATAAATACATTTAATGGCTGTCTTACCTGAGCTGTTGCCCTTGTTTTGATGTAGTCTCCCTTCTGTTTTTTTGTTGATTTCTCCCCCCTTCCTTTCTAGTTTAAATGCTTCTGAAACTGCTTGAGGTGTGATTAGCAATTCCTACTACCTCTTGCACATTTGGGTTAAAAAAAGAGCACCTTATCATGAATCCTTTCAGAGCAGTATAGAACCTGCTGATGTTGCTGTGCATCCTACTTTTATGTTTGTTTTTCTTAAAACTATTTGAAGAGCAATTCAGTGTACACTTGAAAATCTAAATTGTTAAATAAAGTTAGCAACACTAGTCAATACTTAAGTTGCTGAAATTATCCATTACAACCAGCAGCAATTGACTATATAAGCAGATATAAATACAACTGCTCTTAAAATCTATTTGTTCGTCCCAGTATCATTTTTATTTTTCCAATTAATTCCACATTGCGTGGTTTATACCTCTCTCCCCAATGTTATAACAGCATCAAACACAATGGAAAATTATTAAATTAGGTCCTCAAAACATCCTGCTTTTTTATAATGTAATGCGACTGAATTAAGATCTACTGTTTGGATAATATAATAGTCCCCAGAGTCTGCATGAGACTGAACGCAGTACCCTGGGTTAGACATATTTATTGAATTATTTATGTTTGGCACTGGGCCCAAATACGTATAGCAAAGCTATTACAAATGGTAGTTTAACACATATGTTATTGTATTTATGTCACCAGTTTTCAAATATTGGATAAGCTTGCAATGTTGTGTGAAGACAAGTTACAAATTAAAAGAGGTATTCACTTACCTAAAGTCTTTTGAAGACTAAATAACTTGAAACACAACCCCTTTGAGAATAAGTATGCTTGCCCCATTGCAGTCTCAGCTAATGGAGGCATTCAAACTTATATTAAGAGTCACTGACAATCTCCTACAAACCCATGATTAAAATACCATAATCAGTTCACATTAAAAATAGAGAGTATTAAATATATAGTGCATTCTTTTTATAGATCATATAGTGCTAAGAAAGGATGTAAATACGTTGATTTAAAAAAATGCCAAATTAAAATGTTGCCTTACTCGATAATGGTACCAAGCAAATCAACACCAAGGATAAAGGCTCAGCAGTACCTGTTTTTAATTTATTTCTTTAACTACTTCTTCCTGGGTCATATAACTAAATATTAATTAATACTGTAAACATACCTCATCTCACCAAATAAAAATGTTAAAAATGATGGCTTATATGAAGTCGGAGAAGTGTGGTATATTGTGGACAGAATTAACTAATTGGTGACATATATTTATGTTATTATCATATTATCTTTATAACTATTTAAGAATGAAAAGAATCTAAACAAAAACATGTTCTTTGGTGATTGTAATTGATTTTCTAAAACACAAACATCTACAGATGATAATTGCTGTTTGTGATTAAAAAAAAAAACATTTACAGGAAGATAGCCTGTTATTTATTTATTTATTTATTTATTTATTTATTCAGGAAGTTAACCCATTGAGACAAAGCCTATTTTACAAGGGTGTCCTGGCAAGATGACCACAGAACAGGTAGCAGTAAATACAACATACATTTTACAAAACCAAAACCAAATAATTGTCTACAAGGCATACATCAATGATTCACATAAAACACAACTTTAAAAATAGTAAAACATCAACAACATTCAATGAGGCATCAGAAATTCATGACATCTACCTTTTAAAATAGACTTTAGCCATTATTCTACATTTATCTGGTAAATTTTGGCTACCAATTAGAGGCGCAATCATATCCTTAATGTTCTTGTGTTATTGCAATATTTTTGCTTTCCTTGTGGACTGAGATCATTAGTCTTGTTCCAAACCTATGACCTCCATACTCTGCCTTAAACTTTCTTTCAACCCCATCTCCACCTATATTGAACAAATTGGGTTGACTGCTATTAATACCTGCTATTAGCTGTTTAATTCAATGTTTTATTGTACCTTCCTAATCAGGTTCACACTCATGGATGGGATTTGGGGCCAGAATGTGGGTAGGGCAAAAAATGAAAACATTTCTCTACAAAAGTTAGCTTCTAGTCCTGCATGTTTTTATTCAAATATAATTTTGAATGCACACATCTGACAAGACCAATCATCAACTCATGTATTGCACTTCACAGTCTTTTTTGGCCACTAAAAAAGGGCAGTTACAAGAATTTTACTCTTTTTTTAGGCTTTTTAAAAAACATTATTTAAAATATTCATAAGTTATAGGTTTGTGATTACGACCCATTAAGTGGTCAGAGGACATAAACATCATTACTGGTATCTGAAAAACCAAACCAAGAAAAACCTGGCTCTTGTCTTAGTGTATTCTAAAAATTATAAATTCTGGGGTCCCCGAGTGGCCTATCAGTTAGAAGCGCATTTGTGTGGTGCGCAGGGTGAGTCATACAGTGCAGCTTCACGTCCTGGCTGTGTGAAGTAGGGCAGTCTGGTGATGTATTAGCCTCTAGTGTCTGCTTATTGTCTGAATTGCTCTATACTAAATTTATGTACATAGCAGCAGCAGAGAGCTGCATAATTAATTAAACAAATGAAGTGGCAGAGACAGGCACTGTGCCTCCCCTTCAACAGACAGGCCGCTGGTTCAAGAACTATAATATGATGGTATTAAAATTGCATCTGTAATTTACTATATATTTTTAAAGGTGCAAAGACTCCCTGTTATCTTGAAAATGGTGAATGTGATCTATCAACAAACATTGCAGTCTCATGAAGCACTTGAATGTGATTTTTAATTTTACATATTAATGACTGAACAGTGTCTCTGCTAAACATGCACATCTGGTTCTTTGTTGTAACTATTAAATTAATTGTTGACAAAATTTCTGCTCTGATTACCCCAACTAAAATTAAAAAATGTGTCACTGGTCTGCCTTTTTAACCTAGGCTGCTTTTACTAAGACGAATATTTATTAGGTGCCATGCACATGATATCATGTTATGGCATAGAACTAATTTAAAATTACTTTCATTTTAGTAGAATACAAATAAGACAGAGAATAACATCAATGTTTTTAATGAGCTTTGGCACATCATTTTAATTAAATACATATTACATATTTTAAAGTTAAGTGAAGTTGTTCATGTTTGTCATTACAGTTCAAAAGACTACCTTGCAGTCGGGCTTGTGGTTTACAGCAAATAACAACTGTACACCACAAACGATAATTCAGTGTTCTGTTTATACTACAAGTATATTTTTAAACAATAGAGCATGGAATTTGGACAGAAACACTTCACTTGAACAAAAGGTTTGTCCACAAAGAACAGAAAGGCTCCAATTTATAACTAATTTATCAGGTGTCATTAATAAAATTATAAAAGAGCATTGACACACATAAGAGAGGTAGATATATTAAAGATCCTCTACTACATATTTACCAGCCAGTTATTTACCAGCAGAACAGATAATACTTTTCTGCTACCTCAACCACCAGCTGACCGTGTACAATGTAATAACACGTATAAAAGCACTACCTTTAATTACGCCATTACGTAACAGTACCAGATAAAGGATTGTATAACTTGCTTGACCAAACAAGTTATTTATTTGATTAAATGCCCTTGTGGTTTAGTGAATGTGGGAAAAACCAGTAGAGCTCTTACACAATGAAAAAGTGAACATAAGGCTCAATTAGAAGGGTTGATTTAAATTACCCCATAGTAGCACATGTTATAGAATTGGGGCATAACATTTCACAGTTATGTTTTATTGATATACAATGTGAAAAAACTATCTAGAGGGGGTAATATTGACATTTATATAAAAAAGGAACAATTGGATTCAGAGTTACAAACTGCCTGTTTTCTAAACAGTTTTGTTTCCATGTGCCTATAGGATATATATATATATATATATATATATATATATATATATATATATATATATATATATATATATATATATATTCTAATTAATCTGGCAGACAATAAGCAAGCCCCAGGGAAATTATATTCTCTGTTGTCTTTGTATGCTATTTATTTAGATTTTCAGTTGATTAACCCTTGCCCCACAGATATAGCCTGCTTTACAGAAAATCAAAAAACAGGAAATAAAAATCCCTCCTCTAATCCATGCCTCTAAAAACCAATAAGTGAGTCAACAAAGTTAACTACCACTCAGACTTTTTCACATTAGACCTGAGGCAGACCAGCATATTGTGAGCATCATAAAATAAAAAAGGACATATGCATTATATGTCTTGGGCATTCTATTATTGTTTAAATGTATGAAAGTCTGAATAATAATGGGAATTTTCTATCGCGGCTTATATTCTTAAACATTTTGCACCAAGTCAATATTTAAATTTTGCCTCTAATTCCTTAATTCTATAACTAGATACCCACAAAACAACAAAAAAGAATGTGACAGATAAGATCTAAATGAGAAATTCAGACATACACAGTAATGCTCATTTCTAGTTTAATCAACAGCAATCTGAGCCTTCCACAATAAACCCATATGGTTTTCCTGTTGAAAATTTGTGACTCCGGCCAAGTTAGAATAAGAACTTAATGTGTTAAGTGGATTCATGGAGCATGTTAAAAAAAAAAAAAAAAAAGAAAGACCATACCTAGATAAATTTGTAGGACCAGTTATTGACACAATTATTAAAGTTGGAATAATATTATCTTTTAATAGTATTATTTTAACTATAGCTGTCATAATCAGTGAGTCAACAAAATCAACAAAATTCTAAAGACTTAAATAAAAAGAAATGTGAAAAAATATAAATAACAGGCGTGAATGCGTTAAAATAACATTAACATTATATACCTCTGATTTCAATTTCTAAGATAAGATAAATGTGTCAAACTTACTACAATTCATTCCCCAAGCTTGAAATTGCAAGTAAACAATGGTATCTAGCAATCAGAAACTGGCTGCATGTTTTTTTCCACAATAAATGTACAGGCAAATTCAAAAAGCTGAACTGCAGTGAAGCATGGAGTCATATGTTCAGATCAGATGTACATTTCAATCAGCAAATGCCATCTATATTTCAGTATACACCCATGTCCTAATCAAAACTGAATTAGCAGACATCGGGGCTTCAAGCTTCACCTGCCATCTGGAACTCATGTTCATCCCTCTGTTTCAGTCTTGGTACTGGATATATTCAACAGTAAACAGTAATATATTTTAAATGATATGCATTGAAAATGGAATGCCAAAAGAAAATAAATTAGGTTACCCTTTAAACATTACAATGCATTCTTTTGTTGTCAGCTTTCCTGCTACCATCTCTGCTTAGCATTTGATGTCAGATTATTTTTTGTTTTAATAAGCAAGAACTAAAAAAATAATTAATATACACAAGACCAAGCTTGAGGACTGGATGTCTGAGTTAAGTACATACAACACAACTAATGAGCACAATTCATTTTGCTACACATACTGGTTTCCTGCAGCTCTGCGTGTTGCTTTAATTAAGGTTTATTCAATGATGAACATTTACAGAATGTAAACTTTTTTATTTGCTTTACTTTGGTCAAATGGACAAACAATTCCATAAAAAAATTATTGATTCAAGATTTATTTCTCCAATACTTGACAATACTTTACCAAAGCACTCTTTTTAACATTTGTAATCAGAAAAACTGAAGTAATCTGAATTTTTTGTGAGTGTTGCATGATCTATTCTGTGCATCAAGGGTAAACAGGGTCACTCTCTTCGTTGATTAGAATTGAGGTTGTCTCGTGGTGGAAATGGTAGATAGAGTATTTATTGGTTCTTTGCTTCTTCAACTTGACTGATCACAGATTGAGGCGGCATTGGCCACTTCAGACCCAGCGTTTCCAGCACTTCACTGCATCTTAAGGCGAGACATATCTCTGATGAGACAGTCATTTAGTACAGAGAACAACGGAGTATGATGATATAAATAAAATATGTGCAGCTTGTTTATAATTGCGTTAGACATGCAAAATGTGGAACCAGTTATACAAGTTATGCATTATTATTTATTTCCAAAAGAAGAAATTATAACAGTGCTGGAAATAGACAATAGTATAAGGTTATTTTAAAACCTGTGTGTATCTATGACTACATTCATAACTCTTCACAAGTTACTATACCATGGCCAAAATACATTTTTACTTAGACCTTTGCTAGCACCTAGATGGTGCTGTCATAGTTTTTTGTTTACACTTTCTACATATATTTCTGGAAGAAATATCACGGTTATTGTATCCGTTTTAATTGTAATTCATTTTTAATTAACATTTTTAAGAGCACTACTATTTAAATAAGCACATCCTGTTTGCATTTACAGTTAGTGGCTAACTGCCCTACACCATCCATAAGTTTATTCTATGGTATTTTTTGAACCGCCAATATGGAGTTTATCTGCACATGTTGTTTTTTATCTAGTGTGGCAAAGTGGGGTGCCAGTTGCAGGACCTTTTCACACTTCTAGTGAAAAATGAACACTCCAGAACCACAGGTAGGAAATAAAACAGGGCGGTGCCTGCATATTTATTTATATACACAATAAATCAAACAAAACAAGTCTTCCAGGCGTGCTAAACTAAACTTTTCTTTGTCTTTTAACTATACCAGGCAGCTATGCTGTTTACCAGTCACACAATGCACACAAGTTATACACAAGTACCTTGTCAGGTCTGACCACCCAGGCTTCCTTCAGGCCTTAGCCTTAACG
This sequence comes from Acipenser ruthenus, assembly GCF_902713425.1. Taxonomy (NCBI): domain Eukaryota; kingdom Metazoa; phylum Chordata; class Actinopteri; order Acipenseriformes; family Acipenseridae; genus Acipenser; species Acipenser ruthenus. The sequence continues at coordinate 11,041,573 of NC_081192.1, read as the reverse complement.
CAGACAGAAACCAAACATTTCAGCCCTGCTTATATTCACCTGCCTTAATTATAAGCAGGTGTCGGTAATTAAATTAATAAGACAATTCAACAATAAAACAATAAAACATTTTCCTAGTGTGCAGGGCCTCTGCCCTGTCACATACCCTCCCCCTTATGCACAGCAAACATGGTCATTCCAGACTGATGCTTTGGGAATCGGGTTAGGTGCTGTTCAATCCCAAGATTTTAATGAGGAAGAACATCCAATTATGTTTCTGAGTAGGAAGTTCTTACTTAGGGAACAAAAATATTCAGCGATTGAAAAAGAGTGTTTAGCAATTAGGTGGGCTATTGAAAAACTGAAGTATTATCTGTGAGGATGCCATTTCACATTAGTCACCAACCATGCACCATTAACTTATAGGTTATATAGACAGAAAGACACTAACCCCAGATTGACCCAGTGGTTTCTGACCCTTCAGCCATACTGCTTTGATGTGACACACCGGGCCGGTAAGGATCATATAAATGCAGATGTGTTATCACAGTTACCTGAGCTATTCCAGGAATGTCCTGAAGCAAAGGACGGGGGAATGTGAGCCAGCTCACAGAACAACCAGCAGGAGGCACTCGTGGCAGACGTAAACCAAGCCAGTCCACACAGCAGGGGACAGCTGGAATGATCTGTGGCTGGCTTGGAATCAGCCTGCCATGAGTTTGAGGAGTTAATTGCATGACAGGCTACAGGTGCTACTAGTATAGGAAACAGAGTTTGCTTATTAATTAGTAATTGCCTGGTTTGGCCAGCACCTGTGGCCTATCTGGGTCATAATAGAGATCATTTATAAAGGGTTTATTTTTCTGTGTTCAAGAGACCGCTTGGACCGTCTGAACCGAGTGGTGAAACGCAACACAAATCTGAAAGTATCCCATTGGAAGAGAAGCACTGGAGGTACGTTGAATGAACAGAAGCCTGTGGACATTGCTGCGAGACTACTAAAATCCAATTGCTATTAAAGAATACTTTCTTTGGAACTTTATTGTCCGTGTCCTCCGTGTGCGCTCTTCACAATATATATACACTGCTGTGCAAAAGTCTCAGACATGTTGCATTTTTCTACTCTGATGCATTATGAGCATCAACAATTTACTCAAAGCCTACAATAGTGTTTTCTACTATTATAACAATCTTGACTTACATACAGTAAAAACATTGAGTGAAATAGCTCGCATCACTTGATTTTCAAGGTGTGGTATCTGAAGCATAATCAACAAGTACAGAGAAACATCATCTGTAATTGACAAACCCAGGACTGGAAGACCCAGAAAGCTGTCTAACAAGGATGAGCGATACTTGAAGATAATATCCTTAAGGAATAGAAGAAGACAAGCGTTGAATTGAAAACAGAACTGGCAGAAGGCACAGGTGTTGTTGTCCATCCATCAACAGTCCAAAGCACCTTTGACCATTGTTCCATAGTCCAATTTCTGTTATGGTGCATATTTTAGCCTTTTAGTCTTGTTCCCCTTTCTTAACAGAGGTATTCTTACTGCAACACATCCTTTAAGTCCTGATTTCAAGAATGACATTCATACTGTTGATTTGATGGACATCTCCTGCATGAAGTGCTAAGTGGGCCAGTTCCTGCATGCACGTTTGGGACAAAGGAAACAAGGTATCGTTACGTACGAACCCTGCTTTCCTCCCTAAGGTGGTTACGGCTTTCCACTTAAACCAATTGGTGGAACTAGAGGCTTTCCATCCCCCTCCTTTTTCTTTGGAGGAAGATCGGAGACTAAACTCCCTCTGCCCAGTTCGGGCTTTGAGATGTTATGTTGGCAGAACAAGAACTCTGCATCAGTCTGACTAGCTCTTCGTCTGTCATGGTGTAAGGACCAAGGTCAGGCCCTCTCAAAGCAGCGGCTGTCTCACTGGATTGTGGACACAGTTTCGACTGCATATACATAATGCTAGCCTACCCCCACCTGGGTGGGTGTCCGTGCACTCTACCAGAGGAGTGCCTACATCATGGGCCCACTTTAGAGGAGCCTCATTGACTGACATATGCACTGCTGCTAGCTGGCCTACTCCGCATACTTTCACCAAGTTCTACTGACTTGATGTGGTAGATGCCTGTGGCAAAGTGGTTTGCAGTGCACTGGTGTAGAGGTGATGCAGTGCTCAAGACAATGACAAACAATAAAGTACTGGTGAAATGGTAATTTATTTATAATCCAAAATCTGATGACAAACAGTAAAGAAAGGGAGGGTTGGTAATACACAACAATGTGTATTGCACACTTCAATAACAATGGGTTGCAGTCCTGAAATAATAATACACAGTTCAAACTGAATAAACACAGTAGAACACACACAAAGACACACACACAATCACAAGCCCAGAGTGAGTGCTAAAGTGCTTGTGGGGAAATACAATTTATTTGTGCACAGTTGGGAAGTGTTGTCCGGGTTTAGTGCTGGCCTGTAGCAACAGCTCCGGATCGTGTTATCGTGTGATCGTGGCAGGCATATCCCAAAAGTATTATTGGTGGTCATCTTCTCTTTCAGGAAACTAGGGTTACATCTGTAACATAATGTTATATTGCCTACATAACAAAGCGCAACCAAAGCTATGCATTTATATACAGACATAATATAATTACATGAATAAATAAACATTTGAACAGAATGGGCTTCATTTTCAATTGTTTACAAAGTCTAAGTGCTTGCACAAATCACACAGATACTGTGCTTTTCAAAATATGCAGTGCACTTACAGCATTGTCCGTCTTTGCTGAATCAGAATCTTGTTTGGTAAAATATGTAGCAATTACAAACACTCTTTTCTGTCCTGCTTCTTCAGCGATCCATTTGCAAAGTGTACTGGGCTAACACTGAATTTCTTTGAAAAATGTACAACTCATAGTAACCAGTGCAGACAGACAAAGAAACAACAGAAATGTCAACAGACAGCTCACTTGAGGAATGCAGACTGATATAATCAAACTTCAATACAGCTGCAAGACCCGACTGAGAAACACAAATAATACCACAACATTTAATTGTTATAATATGTATCGGTCAGTTTGATCGCGCCTGGTCGGAATAGGTATGTATTTTATCTCGCTAATTTTTGCAGCTATGCGATTCTTTCTTTGTCAGGGGTATTAATACACATATTTAGGAAAAGTCAGGAAAGCACAGCTCCGTATCTTAAACACACACACAGCAATTTAAATTTAAATTCCAAAAACGGTCAAAATGACCACCTTGGTCATTCTTTAATTACACAAATATTAGCTTTGTACTGTCATGTAAATGCCACATTGCTGAAATTAGTTTTATAGAAGGAACCTGAGAACACTGCTTCATGTGAGATTTACATAATCTCTGCAGTCCTGCTTTGCACTCTTCGGTCATGTGTGTCCAGGTCTTGAGTTTGTTAAATGGGAAATGCCCTTCAGATTTGTCTGGTCTGCAACTGAAATGGGCTTTCATCTTCTGGCCTTGTTATATTGAGCTAAATAAAAACTATGTACCAGTTGAATGTATTTTGTATTTGAAACTTGCTGGTTAATCAAAATGTAATTGAGAGTGCAGTGTTAGCGGCTCTCAGAATAATAAGTCATAATGTGCATTAGTGCCAAAGCAATGAATGGAACCAAGCACACCAAACAGGGTTTTTATTTATGCCTTAACATCTCATTAAATACAGGTCAGTTAAATTAAACAAAGTGCTTTAGTTCAATTTATACTACCACAGAACACTGAACACAAAACAATTGTATTTGTTTTAGAATTACATACTGTACGGTATGTTAAAACAAACAACAGTTAATATTGAGCACAAAGGGCTTGTTTCCACAGGCAGCAAAAGCAGTTAGCTCTGTTTCTCTCCATTTCCACATTTAGAATGGGCTGAACCAGAATTCAACCCCTGATGTTGCAGCCTTGCTTTGGAATGAGGCTGTGCTCTGATTCATCTGATTCCATATGTGTGTAAGGGAAGAGCCCTTAGAGAAAAAGGTATGTGAGACCGTGGTTCTGTGGGAGTGCAGCAGTGTTTATTTACTTTTAGAAATTAAAGACCATAATTTGCATCGTAGAAATAATAGGATACTAGGATAAGCTGGATTCAGCATTAGTTATTAAACAAGTAGGTACAGCAAGTTCACCATAGTCCTTTTTCTCTGACAACACAAATGACCAATTATTCACTGAACAATTTAATTAACTTTTCATTTCCTGATATACATCAATTTAATTAATTATCGCTTCTAACTAAAATGTGAAGACTTTACAGATAGAAAAACATAATTAAAAGCAAGCAATAATACTTCCCTACATCTTTCTTCCCTCCAGATGTTCTAGATTTGTAGAGGAATATGCTCATACCCCCAGAGAAGTGTGTTTGGTGAAAATGTAATTTCTTTGGAATAGATCGACATAGTATTGGTCATTTAAAAACAATGTTAGAATTTGCTATATATAAAAAAAGAAAACAAATATTATGATATTATATATGGCCCACACATACTTGGTATGAAGCAACAAAGCAGCAAAGATTAGTTCTTAAATATTTTGTGATAAGGATATGGTCCACATCACATTTCTACTGCTGTGCTAAAAAACGTGTAGTTCACATTTTTCAATACAGTAAGCTTCAGAAAGCGTGGGTGTGCGATACTGTAGGTCAAAAGTCAGAGCCCCATTTTAAAACACTGTGGCAAAGTGGTTTGCAGTGCGCAGGTGTAGAGTTGATGAAATGCTCAAGACAAGGACAAACAATAAAGTACTGGTGAAATGTAATCCAAAGTCTGATGACAACAGTAAACAATAAAGATAACAGGCAATACACAGCGTGGTGCATTGCTCTGTTTAATCCATGGGTTCAGTCCGGAAATAATAGTCCCAGTATTTAAACACCCACAAATAACACAAACATGATCACAAGTCCACAGTGAGTGCTATAGTGCTCTTGGTGCAAATACAGTTAATCGTGACACAAGTGCAGTGTTGTCCGGTTTTTGGTGCTGGCCTTTAGACACAGCTCCGGATCGTGTTAGCCGTCTAATAGCAACAAACAGTTTTTAGACACGACAAAACAAACAAAACACTCACGATTACAATACGGGTCTCCTTCCGGTTTAGCGTTAACCATAACAAAGGAACAGATCACCTCGCTACGTCCCCTTATATACCACCAATCACACCTCCTTGGTTAACGATTGCAACCGCTCCTCCAATCCACGGATGCCACTTAGTTTTAGTGTACCATAGCTCCACCACCTTTATTGATGGCCGACTTCTGCCTAACCCTGGGAATGAATTGTCTGGCCACCCAGTCCCGGGCACTGTTCCCTTTACACAGCGCCCCCACAGGTTGGGAGAGAGATTTATCACCAAGAAGCATTTTGTCTCTGTCACAAACACGTATATCTTTTCCTAGGCGGCCAGCACGTATATAAAATTCCTTACTGTGGAATTCTTTGTCTTTTCTCTAATATGTTTGTTTGTTTTTTTTTATTTTAAGCAGAAATGTAGCCACTGGGCCCTGTCCTTTTACCTTCTCTGGTGCCATTTTCTTGCAATCGTGCAGTGCCTGTCAGAAAGATCTAACAAATCACTGACTGTCAGTTTTCTTGAGATGTATTGAAGTTCCCAATACAGCAGCAAAGTTCCTCAAGGTCAGAAAAACATTTCTGAAACCACATAGATCTGTTACAGCAGATAATAAATGTGATCTTGTTGTGGAGTACATACATATTTCAGATGCTCTTAGTCTTGGTGACAAACACCATTGCTTTAGATATTTTGAGAATACCAATTAAAACATTATCCTTTCAACAGACTCAGAACAATTCCTTAAAAAAATATTTCTCAGTAACTTTGTTATAATTGAGCAGCAGTTGAAGCATTTGTTAGGTAATGGATGATTGTGCCACATGAAAATAAAAGAAAGCCACATTCAGGTACATTAAAAAAAAAAACAAAGCTGATTAAGTGCATTTTCAGGATTCATGGTTCTGACCACAGTCAAGAATAGGCATTTAGGCAAAAAAAATATAAAAGATAATGTCTAGTCTACACCTTCACTAGTAAAAGTGACAGTTATTATATGTTGTAGCCATAATAATAATAATAATAATAAAAAAAAACATTTATAAAAAAAAGATATACATATATATATATATATATATATATATATATATATATATATATATATATATATATATATATATATATATATATAAGAAGAAGAAGAAGAATTCTAAAAGGTATTGACAATGTCGACCCAGGGAACTTTTTCGACCTGAACAAAGAAACAAGGACCAGGGGTCACAAATGGAGATTAGATAAAGGGGCATTCAGAACAGAAAATAGGAGGCACTTTTTTACACAGAGAATTGTGAGGGTCTGGAACCAACTCGCCAGTAATGTAATGTTGTTGAAGCTGACACCCTGGGATCCTTCAAGAAGCTGCTTGATGAGGTTCTGGGATTAATAAGCTACTAACAACCAAACAAGCAAGATGGGCCGAACGGCCTCCTCTCGGTTGTAAACTATATATATATATATATATATATATATATATATATATATATATATATATATAATTAAATGTTTCTATACTGTGAAATTTGGACATATGTCTCCTTTCCCTACATATTTTTGAACATATATGTGTCTATCAATAGGGGTTTAAATAATTTCTTGTACTTAATTGTTTGATTAATTGAATTATTGCACTGTATTACGAAAGGGTTGTATGTTCACTTATTATTATGATTTTATATTTGTTTTAGTTGTTTAGAATGTGTTATGTGTATATCTGTAACGCTAAACAGTATTATAATTATCTGTTTGGATTATGTTTACACAAGGCTTTTGTTTTTGGCACGTAATGGGATATCTTGCATTGGATTCCACCAGGTTAATTACATCATTGTCTGTTAAGCAATTTCATTTCGCCCAGCTTATAAATGGAGCAGATAAGAAGCAGAAAGAAAAGAGACACGCAGGAGAACAAACACAGGAAAGAAACACGGAGGAGAGATGCAGAGAAAACGTTGGGAGAAAGGGATCAAAGGAGCAACCAGTTGTAAACAGAGTAGCAGATTTACACAGTGGATGCGGGCAACCACGGACATTTTGCAAGTTACAACAGGAATCCTGTTTTCTATTGCTTGACTGTGGGGTTCAGGATGAAATGAAATATCCATACTGACGGTAGTGAGGTAGTATTTTGTTCAAGGAAGAAGAAAGGAACAGTGAATCATAGTACTATAATAATATTTATCAAAGTGACGTTGTGCCGACCTGGAAGCAATAGGTAAGGACTGAACATTTTCAGGAGATCCAGGAGCAGATGGCCACCATGACCCGGACAGTCATTGATAAGATTCGTACCCATTTTCTCTGTCTCAAATATTCCCTTGCGGGTCACCACTGAATAAGGGCGTATCGACCCCCAAGTCGCCCAACCCCAGATACCAATGGGATGACCGAGGGAGACCTATACCTGTAACCGGAGTGGACACGTGATGCTGAGGTGCCCCCAGGCTGCCTGCGGCAGCAACCAAAATGTCCGTAGTAGTGGGAATATGCCCCAGAGTAGAAGCTGAAGTTGGAGGAAAGAAGGTCCCCTGCCTATTGGATACTGGGTCACAAGTAACTTTATTTAGTCAGTCTTTCAGAAATGGCTAGGAGGGCACCATATGAGGGATACTCCAGAACTTGACTGACTGACATTGAGAGTGGCAAATGGATTGGAGATCCCCTGTGTTGGCTGTGTGGATTGGATTTTGGTTGGAAGAGTGAAGATTCCAGAGCGTGGTGTCATTATAATTAAAGACGAGTGTTTGGGTGCTGAAAAAGGGATAATGGACATGAATGTGATCGCAGCCTGCTGGAATAAGATCTTTCAATGGAATCAACATCAGAGGCACACCTTTACCACCACCGTGCACCCCACCGCTAGGTGAGAGTGGGAACGGGCCTTTGCAGAATGTCAGAGGGCAGGCAAGCCCGATACTCCAGATAGGAGGATGGGAACTGCTTGCCTAGAGAGTGAGATGGTTGTGTGGACACAGGTGGTGGGTGCCCCATCAGGCCATGAGTATTGTACACTGATAGAAGCCACCGAGAAAGGGGAAGGTTGGTAAGTGGCCCGGATGTTGGCCGTCGTGAGGCAAAGCACAGTCCCTTTACGTATATGAAACCTGAATACTTTTCCAGTGAAACTAGCCCAACAGTGCCCCTTCGCCACAGTCTATTGGGTCGACCCTCAAGAAATCTGGGGGGGAGCGAGACGTGGTGTTGTCCGAATGCTGGCCCGGAGTAGTAGAAGTCGATATTCAAGCTGTTCAGATGTCTCCATCTGATGAGAGCCCGGCCTGTTCCTTGAGGAGAGAGATTGACCCCAGACCAGGAGACACAATTAAATGCACTTTTATATCATTGGCGGATGGTCTTTGCTGAGCATGATAAAGATTTTGGTAGGACCAACACAGTATTACACCAGATCCCGACTGGGGAGTCTCCGCCCATTCGGGAACGATTTTGCCCCATCCCTCCCATGCTATACAAAGAGTTGCAGACTCTTTTGGCCGATATGCTGGAAGACGGGGTGGTCTATGAAAGCACCAGTCCATGGGCAGCACTAGTGGTCCTGATGAAGAAGAAAGATGGCACCTGGAGGTTTTGCGTCGATTATAGAAAATGTAATTCTGTTACCCACAGGGATGTTCATCCCCTCCCTAGGATTGTAGAGTCCTTAACCAGTTTAAAGAAGGCGTCTGGTATTCTACTTTAGACCTTGCCAGTGGATACTGGCAAGTGGAAGTCGATCCTAGGGACCGCGAGAAGACAGCTGCCTTTCGGGTTATGTAACGCGCCCGCTACGTTCCATAACAGAGCTGATGCAGCGATGCTTGGGAGGACAGGTTACGGATTTGTTGTTAATTTATTCAGACGACATAATTGTTTACTCACCTGATTTCGAGATGCATATACAGCACTTAGAATACGTTTTCGAGGAGCCATGGGTTGAAGCTCCAGCCTGCTAAATGTCATCTATTTCAGATACCTGGGACACTGTATTGGCTTACGTGGGCCGTTACAGAAAAATTAAAAGACTATTTGTGGGGAGTACCCTTTGTAGTGTTTACCAACAACAACCCGTTAGTACACCTGGAAAATGCCAAACTTGGGGCCACGGAACAGAGATGGTTAGCCCCACTCTCCAACTATCAGTTTGAGATCAAGTATCGACCAGGGACCATCAATATAAATGCCGACATCCTTTCCAGATTGCCGGAAGAGAGGACCGCCTTGCTTCTTCCTGTGGTGGTAGATCCGCAGCAGTAGTATGAGGGACACAATGATAGCAGCAATACGATGCACCACGTGATGCACCAGGCAGATCAATGGTCTTCTAGATGGACGTCCTCTCCAAAAAATATGCTGGCTCCACTTCACCAGACTTCCAACTAGTACCACCTGCAGTCCAGGTCCTGCATACTCTAGTTTCTTCCTTGTCAAAGCTAGGGCCAACACGCAAACATGCCACACCACTGCTCCTCGTCCTCTTCTGCTCCAGCTGAGGGACAGACACAAAGCAAAAAGTGCATCTGTCAGGGTGTCCTCGGCTCACTGCGCACCAGCGACTCCCAGAGCTGCGTTGTCCTCCGACACGAGGCGGCTGCACGGTGAGTTTGCAGTGTGTAAAGAAGCGGGAGGCTGACGGCACACGCTTCGGAGGACAGCGTGGGTTCATCTTTGCCCCTCCCAAGTCAGCGCAGGGGTGGTAGCAGTGAGCTGAGCCTAAAAAATAATTAGGCATTTCACATTGGGGAGAAAATAATAATAATAAAAAAAACTAATTGGCAACAACTAAATTTATAAAAAAAAAGAAAAAAAAAAAAAAAAAGTGCATCTGAGTACGCTGATTCTTGACCCTACCCAAACATTAGGAACAGGTCACGAGATGACAACTGAACACTGGCGTCTTACCTCAGCTCACAATCAGAGTGGTCTTGGTATTTCATTTACTGTGTACAATTACCGTTGCACTGTTGTGCCTTTTGGTTGGATACAAAGCTTTTCTTCACTGGTACTGTTTACATTGTCTTGTATTTATGTTACCTAAGGGTGTACAGATACTCTGATCTGTTGACTAATTCCCTTTCCAAAGGTTCAATCAAGAATGCATCTGCTAAAAGGTCTGTACTTCCCTATTATTTTAGAATTGTGATCAATGCTGGGTTACCAATTTAAAAAAAAATCATTCTCTTATAGTGCACCTAAGGTGTTAAGGTTTATGCATCAATGAAAGTTTAAATGCAAACAACAATATATATATATATATATATATATATATATATATATATATATTGTAATATGCCAAAGGTTAGTTGACAGCCCACAATAATGCAGGACATCCAATTAATAGTGACATCTAGAAAATTCCCATAGCTGCATGCCATTTTTGTGCCTCTTGAATGTGGATTTGACTTTTGTTAGCAATGCTAGATTTATATCCAATATGTGTTTGATGCTCGGCTTTGGTTGCCACCTGAAGAGCTCTAAAATGAGGAACACTGTCATGGGCTGTCTTTGACAAATCACTTTTATCAAAAATATCAACAATTTATTACATTGATTAAAGTGCAGTACCCGATGTGTCGGTAACACATAGACATCATAGTGAATGACTTTGTTTTAGAATTACTATGTACATTTTTAATTGTGAACGAGCATCACTGTTAATGTCCGGTGTACCAAACCCTCCCAGTTTCAGTGGAATACAACATGCTTTGAAACAATACATTTAATACATACAAAAAATACATATGTATCATCGCCTTCAAAATGTAACGTTCAATCTGACAGATAAATGTCACTGGTTTAGAATTCAAAGGCGCATGCGCATGGAACTTTCTCTCTCTCTCACTGAAGTGGCACAAAGTGAAATGTGAAACGGAGTCTGGACAGGGAGTGACAAATATACAGTGCAACAAATCAAAATACGGGCACAGCCTAAGCACAGCCATTATTACTGTTGTGTTTTTTTTTTAATTACACCAGGTTTTACTGCCATGAAAACATCTATTATGAAATGAATGCCTCAGTCACTACTTTACAAAGTTAAGAGGAAAAAAAACCAACAATATTAAACAAAACTCAAAACAATACAAAATAAATACATCTTTGAATTTAAAATAAATTGTGCTAGCATCCAGGGGAATCCTGATGCACCACGCTTATTACATTTGCATGTTTTGTATTGTTCTTACCGTACCCTTTAATGGTGCAAAATGACTTGTTTATAGTCTGTGATAAGGTGATTTGGTCTGAGTTCAGAAGCTTATCTTCTGTTTTAGATGCCAGCCGTAGACATAAGTAACAGGCTAGATCTGCCAGTGTGTTTATGTTAATAATCAACAGCACTGTCTTGTGAACACCTCCTGGGGATCAAGTTGAGTTTTGTTTTTCTGGCAATACATAGGTGTTTACTAGATGGTGCTAGTGCATACAAAAGATGGTGCTGGTGCTCTGAGTGATCGGGCCTATTTTAAAACATGTCTATGGCTGGCAGATAGAACTGAACAGTTACTTCTAACTCAGGACAAACACTTTAAACACTACTGCAAACATCATGAAATGTAAAAAAGAAGAAATATGAAACTGCTTGCTCTTTAATATGTGTTTTTCTTGCATCTGTATTCTTCTTGATTGTGCGTTGGTGTATATCATTATTATAGCTCTCGATGCCCTCCCCGTCCCACTTTCTGTGTAATAGCCAAATGCATGTTAGCAGTGTGTGGGAAACACACCCAAGTAAGACTTCCATATAGTTAATAGATATTAGGAAACTTTGATTAGGTTTTCTTCATGTCCTTTTTTATTGCTTTCCTCCTAAATGTGAGAAAATGAATAGCCACTTAACCTCACATAATATCTTGATCAAAGTTGTAATCATCATTAATTGTGCTTTATTACTAGCAAATGAGTAAGCAAGATAACAAAGTAATTAAAAGGTATTCAGGGACAGAATAAAATAATATATTTCAATAGGTTTATGCCCATTGCACGATGTTCCAAGACTTTTTTTTTTTCATTAGTGAAATGTTGCTGCTTACAACAATACATTGAAGCGGTAAGCAGCTTTTACAGGAGGTGACAAAGCTACAGAATTTGATATTAGGCTGTTCAATGAACTGTGGCAACGGCTATGCCCCATCAGTCAGCTAATTAATGAAAGAAAACTGATAACATGTGAAGCATTTGTTTCAAAGAGTGTGGGGGAGATATGCAGATTGAAGTAATAGATTCATAATGGCATTTGAAAATGGATACAATATGCAAGTTGTCACAGGCCACTGAACAAGAAAATAAAATAATAACACAGTGTTTGTTTGTATTTTATTTTTGTCGAGAATCTTTTGAAGAACCAATGTGATATTCATATCATTCATTTTGATTTTGAATTCATCTATAGAGTACAGTTACTTTAATGGAGACCATTGCCACTATTTGTAGGAGTAGATACAACTAGAAACACTTGTGATAAGGCCTGTGTATTTAAAAAGAGAAAAAAGTGTGTTCTCTGTAAACATAAGTGTGAACAGTGTACTATGATAATGGAGTGCTGTGGTGAAAATAATAACCAAAATCATATTTTAAGCAATATATTATATTTTAAATGTAATCCATATCCTTGTATTTTAAAATTGAACTATATAAATAGATGAGTCATTGTTCACTTTATCAGGAGATGCAAACACATAAACTTATATAAATGATAATGGAGTGCTGTGGTGAAAATAATAACCAAAATCATATTTTAAGCAATATATTATATTTTAAATGTAATCCATATCCTTGTATTTTAAAATTGAACTATATAAATAGATGAGTCATTGTTCACTTTATCAGGAGATGCAAACACATAAACTTATATAAAAGAGAGCTGGGTGAAAAATAAACACATAGACACCTTTGTTTTAAAACACCTGTGTTTTAAATTGATGATATCAGTTGTAACTGCTTCTTTAAATAAATAAATATCAAATGCTAAAAACCATAGCATTAGGCCTAGTGCCTCAATGTGTATTATCAAATTACCCCTGTAGTAGTGACCGTGTGTAAAATTCAATAAAAATACAATATGTCAATAAATTAACATGAATGTTTACATCTTATTTAACTTCAGAAAGGTATTTTTGTAATGTAGTTAGTAATTCAAAAAATAAATGCAAAAACCATATGCCAATAAAAAACAACACAACTGCTATGTGTAGCATCTGTGTCGAAGAAGGGCCCTAATGCTTGCAACTTTGAGGTGGAGTATTCTTTTCATCTTCTTTTCAGAAAAGGATTCACTGTTCAAGATTCTTCAATTGCTATGTTTCCGCCTATTAAAATTAATAGAAAGACTGACTTTTAATAAAAAAAAGTGTTATAATGAAAAGAGTTTAAGTACCTTGTTTGAGTACATTAATGATATAATTCATGAACTGGCCCTAGGGGGCCGTTCATGTCAAGCTTTTCATTATAGTTATTTACTATTGATGTAACCTTTTTTTCAGACTTATCTAACTAACCTACAGATGTGACATGACTTTTTTGCTCACAGGAAGCATGTTTTATGGAATAAGATTTAATAGACTTGGGAAAGTTAAAACAGGTATTAGTTCACTTAAAATGGATATCACTTACAGTTGTTCAGTACCAGTCATGATATTTGTTATTGAGCTGGTAGGGAATAGCACAGTCTGTACTTTAAAAGCAAAAACCCATGCATTGCATTATTTAACATATCAGAGAAATAGCAATTCAGTTATTCTGATGACTTCCCCATGAATTATTCTACTGAAGTGGGAGCAGAGGGTTTTGCACAAAGATGTTAAGAGACTTAAAGAGGGCAGAAAAGAAGCATGGTATCTTTCTTGTCTCAGGGAAAAAAAGAAAAAAGATCCCTTGAGAAAACTACAAAGAACATTATAAAAAACAATTTACAGTGTGTTTAAGATTGTCAGATGTTCTATAAATGGACATTTGTAGACTGGGCTGCACCTCGCTATGAATGGCTGTCATGTCAAATCTCAGCGGGCAGCTTTTGCTCCTGTTCCCCTAGTTGAGAGATTCTACTGTGGCAGAATGGAACAATCTTTGATATCACTTTCAATAGAGAAGGGTTCAGTGAAATGTAAAGGCATCTTATCTCAGGATCTCATTGGATTTGTGTAAGGCAGTCTTCCTTAAGGGTTGGTATCAACCGAGGATTCTGTCTCAGAGGAATCAAACCTCTGACGCTCAGTAATGTTACAATCTTGTTTGATGAAGAATGATAAAAAAAGTTTTATTGTGAACATTTCATTTTTATCGATTTTAAGGAGTTTGAACTGTGACAGGGTTTTTCTTTTACTTTTGACAATTCTGGTACAGTGAGAACATAAACAAAGGATACAATTAGTATTCAAAGACAATATATAAACAATACTGGATTATAATATGATTAGATTTACTTGTAGAAGTCTTGGTTTTAAAACTGTACAGCAAAGTATGTAAAATGTGTGCATTAAATGTCAACATACCAGTCTTGTAGATTAATATTTTTTGCAAGCAGCTGTCCTGTTGGTTTCAGTGGTTTTTAAATATCTCCAAACAGCATTCTTTCAAAACATATTTGCTGCACGTGTGTTGCCTATGACTGCAAGTACAATTCCTGTCTCAGAGTTCTTGCGTCATAGTACGCATGTCAAACCAAACATTGCATTTTATTATTATTATTATTATTATTATTATTATTATTATTATTATTATTATTATTTGTTTATTTAGCAGACGCCTTTATCCAAGGCGACTTAAGGGGCGTTCACACCGGACGCGGCACGGCATTAGCAATGGTTTACAATGAAGGCGGTTACGCGCAGTGGCAGGGGGACGCGGCACCGCAGAGCGGCGCGCAAGAGATAAAATATTTTCAACTTTTGCCACGCCGCGTCGTGACTTAACCTACCAACAGCCAATCAGGGGAAAGTAGGAGGTTCCTTTGTGAGAAGAAATAAAATAATAACATGGAGGAAAAGCTGCTCACTTTAATTTCAGATTTCCCGGCGTTGTATATAATTAATAGTTACCGAGATATTAATAAAAAAAAAGATGTAGAATGGTGGTCTGTGGGTGTACAAATGGGATTACCGAGTGAATATTAAATATACATAATTAAGTAAATTATTATTATTATTATTTGTTTATTTAGCAGACGCCTTTATCCAAGGCGACTTACAGAGACTAGGGTGTGTGAACTATGCATCAGCTAGAGAGTCACTTACAATTACGTCTCACCCGAAAGACGGAGCACAAGGAGGTTAAGTGACTTGCTCAGGGTCACACAGTGAGTCAGTGGCTGAGGTGGGATTTGAACCGGTAATATATATTTTTTGTGCTAAACTCCACATTGAAAATAATTATGCACCTGCTACTATAACGTAAGCATTTTTTTTTTGATAAATTAACTGCAGACAAACTTAAAAGATAAAGCAAAACGTTTCATCCAAATCTGAGACCTATGGGTGACAATGATGAATTGACACGGAATGATCCATAAGTAAAAATGTGAAAAATGGGATAGTAAACTTAAAAAGACCCGCTGTATTTATTTATTTAAACACTGCTGTGCTGCCATGCCACTTCACCTGGAGCAGGGTTTGTAACATTATTACAGGTTAAATGTAAAAAAGATAATAATAATAATTGGCTGTAAATGGAAACAGCTAAGCAAGGACAATGAGTTCCTGTAATCTTGGTGGATATTGAAGGTTCCATGGCATTCTTTAACTTTTCAAAGAAGAGTAGGGATAGGTTATCTGATGTGTTGGGAAATACTCAGCAGAGAGAGCTGACATTCTGGAATAGTTTATTCTCAAAGAAATCTTCAACTCTGAAACCTTATGTCAAAAAAATAATAATCTGCTTTTAATTTCTTGGCATGCCTGAAAATGGTGGATTGATTCTGAGACTGATACAGCTTCAGCAGAATAATTCACACATTTGTATAAAATCAGATATTTTCTGATATCATCAGTCTTAATTCCCCTGACTGATTCCTCCATATTCCCTCATCCAGTAAGCATCCACTAGTTGTCGTCTGCAATGCCAGTTTTTATTATTAACAGCAGATTCGATGGAACAGTGCCTTTCAACAAAGTACATTATTTAATTGCACGTTTTCATTGCTGGATGTCAGTCTGTCACTACAAATTTTGGCATTATACAGCACCCTGTAAGTCTGCAAGTTTTGTTGAGGACACCTTCACATTCAAAGTTACTCTAGGTTAGTCTAATTTACATGACAAAGGACTACCATTGGGTAATACAAATTGCATCTTATGTTACTTTTTTATATAAATCAAGTATGTGCCACATTAAGGACCTGGCATTGACCAATCAGGTAAAAGGACATCTACGATCCATTTTCTAATTTTAAATAAAGCTGCGACTGGAGGTCAGGATCAACTTTGTAATCCCCTATTGCTCTGGGTTACCAGACCATAAGGCACAAGCCCAGAAGCAATAAGGTTTGTTTTTATTTGATTTATTTTATAAGTTAGCTGATAAATACATTTCTGTTTCTGGCACAGAACACATGGTCTCCAGTGTATAATTATGTCTAAATTACTTCAGAAAACCTTTCAGTAATGTCAGGTGGATGTTGCTAATATGCATGGCCCAAATGGATCACATGGGATCAAATTGTTATGTTATTGTTACTTTGGGTCCCTAAGGTTTAATATTAAGAGGGATGAATGGTATATGATTCTTCAAATTGTACTAGAGTCTCTGCTCCATTTAAATGGATTTCCTGCAACTCATTGAAGAGGTAGTTTATCTGCTATTGTAGATAATATGTTGAAAATAATCTGTACACTGCTATTTGAAGAGAGGCAATAAAAAAACACTACAAAATCAAAATTATGCGAAAAAACTTTTATTTATATGAGAACAGGCAAAAAAAATAATACAGTGCTCAGTTTCGGTTGCATGAACATACGATGCGACTGAAATGTTTGCCATTCTTCAAATAGCATTGTGCGGATTGTTTTACTTTTAATTACTTCATGCATTTGGAGATCTACGCACCTGGTTTTGTTTGTTTGTTTGTTTGGATTTCACTTTTTTTTTTTTTTTTTTTTTATAAATTTAGTCGTTGCCAATTAGTTTTTATTATTTTCTCCCCAATTTGAAATGCCCAATTATTTTTTAGGCTCAGCTCACCGCTACCACCCCTGCGCTGACTCAGGTGGGGCGAGGATGAACACACGCTGACCTCCGAAGCGTGTGCCGTCAGCCGCCCGCTTCTTTACACACTGCGAACTCACCGTGCAGCCGCCTCAGAGCTACAGCGTCGGAGGACAACGCAGCTCTGGGCTGCTTACAGGCAAGCCCGCAGGCGCCCGGCCAGACTACAGGGGTCGCTGGTGCGCGGTGAGCCGAGGACACCCTGGCCGACCTAACCCTCCCTTCCCCCGGGCGACACTCGGCCAATTGAGCGCAGCCCCCTGGAAGCTCCCGTCCACGGTCGGCCGTGGTATAGCCTGGACTCGAACTTGCGACGTCCAGGCTATAGAGCACATCCTGCACTCTAGTGAGTGCTTTTTACTGGATGCGCCACTCGGGAGCCCCTGGATTTCACTTTTAAGGAGCAGTAAGGACTTCATCCAAAATAATAAGTTGACCCATGACCCTTTTCTACAATGGGAATTTTGGTCAGTTGTGATTGTCTTTGGTTCTCAAAGATTTTGGCATATTAATATTTGTTTGGATTTTCCACATGGATCAGGAAACACTATTAAAAATAATTTCAGAAAGCCATTTGTCCCCCATTATGAAACCTTAGGCACCCAACATAACAATAATATAGCCCTTTTAGTCCATGTTTATTTCGTTAGCATAATTTAACTGTCTTTCCATGTATTTTAATGTTAATTGTCCACTGAAGACCAAGTGTCCTATGCCAACACATTACCATTTACAGTACATCCTCCCAAGTGATAGATTGTAAAGATGTTAACATTGAAAACCCTTTCTTGTCTTTTCTCCTGTCTTGATCTAGTCCTTCAGAGAAAAAGAAGAAAGTTGTACATGTCTGCATAGGCGGCCCAGTTGGCCAAACCCTCACAAGAAATTGTTGTTCTGACCAACACACACAAAAAAAATATTTCTGCTGTTATTTATACAAACAGCTTGATCCGAATCTGATTTTACAGAACTTGTGGCAAAATATTTTCGTAGAATACTGTCTGTTTTCAAGCACCACCGTTTTATGAGAATTTGATCACTGTGACGCTACAATCAGAACATTCCTTCGACTGTTTGAACAAATGCCATATTTCAGAACACTGTTTGTGGTGCCAGATTATGAATGTTTCTGAAGTTTTTTCTTTATATTTTTCCAGTCCAAAAGCGGGGTCTTTTTAACTTCTGAAAAAGTGTCTGCAAGGAAAGCAGGAAACCGCATCTGCCTGCTTACTGTACTCTAAATATGAAAACGAATTTTAATATTCTGATGAAAATGAATGGTTTTGCTTACCAAAGACAGTTTTCGGATACACAGGTAAACAAGGCTATGAAGGTCCTGTTGCAGTATCACCAAGGTCCAAAATACAGGATTTAGTTGCATGTCATTCGAGGAGACAATGGTTGGAAGGTTTAATGTCCATTCTTCCCGGCGATCTGAGCCCCATATAGAGAGTCGAAAGTTTACGGTAAGAGTGCAGTATTTTTTTTGCAAATATATCTTATGAAATACGTTGAATGCCCCTTGATTATTATTACTATTTGTTTATTTAGCAGACGCCTTCATCCAAGGCGACTTACAGAGACTAGGATGTGTGAACTATGCATCAGCTGCAGAGTCACTTACAATTACGTCTCACTCGAAAGACGGAGCACAAGGAGGGTAAGTGACATGCTCAGTGTCACACAATGAGTTAGTGGCTGAGGTGGGATTTGAACCGGGGACCTCCTGATTACATGCCCTTTTCTTTAACCCCTGGACCACACAGCCTCCTATATTTTCTTGATATTTATACTGGTACAGCCTTTAGAAAACCTCTAACATCTCTGTATAGTACTCTGGTTTCTCTTCAGTGCTCATAATTCACAATGCTACATTCAAATGGTAACTATTTTGTCTGTTTGGTTTTGTTATAGTTTGAAACACCATTATTGTGGTAGCCATTAATGTCTGTTTTTTTCTTTCAGAATGTCACTGATGACACTTATCTTTGAATCCAGAAAGGTTAATGTAAGGAATAACCTGACATTTTGCTATTTACAATCTTGTTGATTGGCGTGTGCTACATTCCCAATAGTACCAATATTTTTTTTCATATTCAAATAGGTAAACCACTATGGCAAAAAGATTCATTTTTCTTTCAGTTGTAGAAAGGCCATTTATTATAAGAGGACTGGCTAAATTGGGTTAAGAAACCGAGTTAACTGGTTTAGCCAAATTCCTAAGCTGTCCACATATCTTTGCTGGTGTTCTTAGTATGCTAGGTGTTTAGTTTGTTGTTCATTTTCAGGTTCTGTAGAGATATACTACATTTATACAATGAGAAATAGTTGCATTGACATATGGCATTGGAAAGACTATGACCGACTGCTTTATTGTTATGCCCCATCTGTTAGAAACAGTTTCCCTTTACCTCTTGGTGGGACAGGGACAAATAGGACTGCCATAAATGCCTTAATACATTTTATGCAACTGCGTGGTTCGTGGGAACACTCAAAACGTCTGTCGGGATGTGATTAACATGACTTGATGCTTAATTACTGCAACCATCTAAGATGCTTCTCAATAAGTTCATAAAGGATAATAGGTACATTTTGAAAGAAAGGAAATCTTCAATATCAAAACTGATTTTGCAGATGAAAAGACCACATCAAAGACCAGAACAAATGCTGCTGAATATCAATGAAAACACAGATTTTTAAAGCCAAAGCCTACAACGCTGTTCAATTTTACACAAAAATGGATTCTGTTTTTTGGTGTCCATTTTGCTACTATTTTAAATAGCCCTTTGTGCACTCAACCTTACCTGAAAGCAGACTGTGGCGACGTTATATACCTTATAAAGGTAGTTTCAGCTGTTGGATTACATAATTCTGCCCATTGATAACTCTTCCCTTATTAAAGTTTAACATGGTATTTTTGCACTTTGTATTAGCTGTTTTCCCATGGTTATACTATGCATGTACCATAGTTTTACCCTGGTTTGCATTTCCTTGCTATTCTTTGCAATGCTTACCTATACTTTACCATGCTTTTATTATGCTTTATTACCCTTTGCTATGCTTTTACTATGGTCAAACATCACTCTGTGAACCAAAATAAATGTTCCTGCTGCTCCTGAAAGTAGAAGATTATAAATGACATGTTTCAGTATGATTAGAAATAATAAGACTGTTATAATACACTTTTGCCTTTTTTGTTGCTATAACACATTACAAAAAAGGTTATAATATAGATTATAACAGTATTTATAATGTAATATATAACATGTCATTTGCCCACTAATAACAATACCTTGTGAAAATGTCAAGGTCAATTTATAAAGCTATTATAAAGTATCTTATAAGACATATTAATTACATATATTATAAGTATCCTATTATGTACGTTATTGTATGTTTTATGATTACTTTATTACAACTATATATAAATATATTAATCACCTCAAGAACCTTTCATTCACTATTTTAAAGCATGCCACAATGTACTTTGGTTCCCTACCTTTATATATCATTTGTTCCCATAGCTGCCAATCTGAAAAGGGTGCTTTTTTAAAGTAATTATTTATTGATGATATCTATGAAAAAATACAGCCTTATTTTGCCTGTTTTAACAACCGTAAGTCGTCCTGGGTAAGGGCATCTGCTAAGAAATTATTATTAATAATAATAATAATAATAATAATAATAATAATAATAATAATAATAATAATAATGTTTATAGATTGTTTATAACCACGTAAACCGGATACCTAAACTAAAGTGTTACCCAACTTTCAATGTATTGTTCATTTCGGATCAGCTGAAATAACACTACCTGAGTGGCCGGAGGTAAACAAGGTCAGTGCACTCAAGTCAGATGTAAATCATATGTAAATCAAATCAGATTTTGTGTTAATAGGGGGAATATGTTTGAAACTGCTTCAAAAGTAAAGTAAATTCTGTTAAAAAGAGAATATGGCAGCCAACCAGCAATTGGCAAGGACTGTGCCAATTGCCTGCTCTCATTGCAGAGTGAACCCTGTCCAGATGGAGTAATCTAATCAGAGGAGCAGCAGGCTGTAATCATTCTTGAGCTCTCTGTGCTAAGGGAGTAAACTGTGTAGAAGGTCTATGAGAGAAAGGTTTAACTTCATAAAACTGTTAGAGCTGTTCATGCGTAACACAGGAATAGGAAATTAAGCAGACGGTGGCAGGTTGGTAGTACTGTAGGTTGTTCTTGATGAGGAGGAAGACATTGTAAAATTGTATGAGTGTGTGTGTGAGGGTCATCTGGGTGGAGTCTGATGGCTGAAAGCTACTGAGACAGTGTTTATAGACTAAATACTAAACATTTCAATTGTAAGATATAATGGGGTTATTTTCAAAAACCAGTGTTATTATATCGAACTTTATAGCAACAGCTTTAGTAGCAAGTGATTTTCATATAACATTTTCTAATAAAATCAATCTGTTAATGCTTTGAAATTGAGTAAATAAGGTTGTTAATGAACACATTTCTCATTAACCACCCAGCTGCTTATCCCACGATTTCCATGTGGAGTGCAATCGAATCCAAATTTGCCACTCCCATGAGAATAGCGTGCTGGGGGTTATATGCGCATCTGCAAAGTTGAATACCACTTTTCAACGTGGTATACTAAATAAATAAGCAAACTATATAGTACTATAGTCTGCAGTTTTGTTTTTCGCTGGCAGCAGTCTCTAAGAAATGCACTTGACAGACCAGCCCATCCATAGATGAGCAGTAAAAAATGGACGGCCGCATTCGCTGAGTAAAAAATGGATGCTTACTACAGCGAATGAGATGAGGGTATTTATGTCTTTGTTGATGTTAGAAGGGGTTGTAAGGAAACTATTTGTTCTGCTGATGAAGTACACTTCACAGATAATAATGCATATAACAGTGATACACACCCGTACCTGAAACTGTACAAGATAGAAAGTAAGTTTACTACCACATCAATCAACCTGTATATGAGTGATGTGATTGAAAATGTGTGATGCAAGTTTTCTGATGTACTAGATAAAGACACTGGCATTGATGACAGTTTGAAGGGTGTCTGCTTTGAATCTAAACTTTTTGTTGCACTGTTGTTATAATGCTGCAATTGTAAACACATTGTTATTTTGTTATTTGAGTTCTATTGAAATATAGAAAAGTGTAAGGTACTGCATGCAGACAATAAAAATGTCCATTATAAAACCATATGGGAGACACCTGAAATTGTAGAAGGAATCTATGAAAAAGACCTTGGAGTTTATGTTGACTCAGAAATGTCTTCATCTAGACAATGTGGGGAAGCTATAAACAAGCTAACAAAATGCTTGGATATATAGTAAAAAGTGTTGAATTTGAATCAAGGGAAGTAAAAGTCTTAGAGGCCTCATTCCAACTCTTAACATTAGCTGTACTTAAGTAACATTATGAAGGTGGTGTTGTTTTAATTAGGTGATCTACTGTTTGTGATTAGAACCAGGTCAGTGTGGTTAAATTGAATATAGGTTGATTTGCAATTTGATTGGTTTCCACACAGCGTTTTGTAGTTGTGTGCTCTCATTGAAGTGCATTGAAACTATTGTATTGCTTAAGTATTGTCTTTAGCGCAGTTTAGTATAATAGACAGTTAGCCTATTTGTGCACCAGCACGAAGTGGCAGGCAACCGAACAGCCTCTCTACCAAAGAGCCGGCAGTCTAGCTGTAGGAGTCCAGTGAGGAGGGACCTGCGAGGAGAGACTGTTGGAGAAAATCCAAACCTAGTAGCGCTCTGGAAGACACTAACTACTAGACAGGTCTGTACCCTCCCCCCACCGCTCCTGCTCCCACTACTACTGTACCTATCTGTCTCACCTGTCCTGCTATGACTGTCTCTCACATCCCTGTTATTCTGTCCTCTCACTCCCGTCCTCTGTCCTCTCTCCGCCGCTGCTCCCCTAACCCCTCTAACCTCATCCCTCTGCCTCCCCCCCATCCCACTCTCTCCCCTCCCACACTATCTCTGGTGCCCTCTGGAACTGTCACTCTTCTGCTAACAAAGTTGATTTCAACTCTGCCTGCCTCCCACCTCTCTCTCTCAATTTCCTTTCTCTCACTGAAACCTGCTGCCCTGTCCTCTGTCTACATCCTGTCCCAAACTCCACATCTCACTGGACGGGGAGGTGGGACTGGTCTTCTCCTCTCTCCCTCCTTATTCTTTTCTGTCCCCTTTGACCTCTCCTCACTCTGTAGCATCTGCCCTAGATGGCCCAGTAACCTCGCCCTCTCGGTCACACTGCGTACCGACTCCTTTTGAATGGTGTTTGTTACCATCCTTGCATTCTTCCACCAGACCCCAGCCTCGTCTCATTAATGCTCCTTCCCACTTTCTAATCTGTCTCTCTTTATTAGTTTTTCTAGGATGAAAGAGAGGAGAAAACATATACAAAGGAAAGATATCACCAATTATTTCCTTGCTTTTAATTTGATCAATTCTTTATAATTTGGCCAGTCTCGACCCAAAATTATTGGATGTGGTAGCCTTTCCGCCACCCCACCTACTAGGTGACATTTTATCGGTCCTACCGATAAATATACTTTTAAAGTGGGGTATGTCGTCGTATCTCCATGGACACAGGAGATCGCCACCTGGCCTCATGGCTGCCACAACACACCGCCCAAGAGAGCTGCCTTAATTAAGGTCTGCCCACACCCAGTATACACTAATGCATGGGTTTTCACCTTTCTCAAAACTGCATTAACACTAGAAGTCCCGGAGCGGTCATTTTGGCAGTTTTTGGTTTTAAAATGTAATTTTCTCCAGTCGTGTAACACATATGGGGCTATGCGTTCGTGAACCTTTCTGTCTGTATGTATTAAATATTCTCACAAAGCATAGAACACAGGAGTGCAGAAATAAAGGAGATATATTACGTTATACCTAAAAGCCCCGGGAGCAGTCACATTGACGGCCACAGATACAAGAATTGTATTTTCATTATACAGGACGATATTCTACTTTATTTTTATTTACCAGTCCGCAATGTGTTTAGCTGTAATTAGATTAGTCTTTACTCTCTGCCTGAGTGAATGACTGACAGTCTATTGTTTTCAATCAGTCTTTTGAAAGGCTGGCACCTGCTTGCCAGCTGCGCTGCTTTGGTCAGTCAATTAGCATCGGGACTAGTGAAAATAAATACCAGAGACTGTGGAGTTTTACAACTTGATGAAATTGATGTTTGGATCAGATGGCATGGATATATTCTGTGAAAGCTGGCTCCCAACGGTGGCCTGTTCAGGTGTTTTACAATGTATTGGACCTAGCAGCCATTAACTCCTGGGTACTTTATAAAGAATGCACAGAGCAGAATTTATCAAGGAGAGAATATATTTTACAGTTAGCACATGAACTTCGCAAGAAGCATTTGGAACAGAGAGAAACTGCCAAGCGTATACCCACAGCTGAAGCTGGCAACCCCGCCGAGAGCCGCAAGAGACGCCAATACCAGATTGGCAAGTGCAATAAAAATAAAACTTCGAACAGCTGTGCCCTGTGCAGAAAGGCGTGGAGAAGCGCATTATCTGTGTTGATTGTGAACAGCCTTAGACTCAAGGTAAAGGAATACCATTTTGTGGTAACCTTGTGCTGTGGCTGTCGGGGTCATCCTCTGCTGTCATTTTCTCCGGCCTCGCCTTTGGGGCCGTCATCACGGGTGCCGTTGGTACTGTGGGCTGGATCGCCAGACCAACCCTCTCAATCAGCGCCATGTACCGTTCCTCTCTCCGTCTCTCTGTGCTCTCCTGTCTGTTGTCCAGCGCTTCCAGCAGCGCGGACAGTGCGGCACGGTTCATCCATCTTCTGACAACCACGTGTCGCAAAGTGGTAATTAGTGCGCAGGTGTAGAGCAGGTGAAGTGCAGGTGCAGTAATCTAACAATGAAAGACAGACAACAAAGTATGGGTGAAATGGTTTGTTTATTTATAATCCAATGGTCTGATGACCAACCAGTAAATAATATGGAGCTTGTAATATGGAGCACAGTAATAATAAAAGGTTGCAGTCATGTAAATAATAAGCACAGTACCAAACACAATTAGACACAAAACACGGTCACAAGACCAAAGTGAGTGCTGTAGTACTTGTGGTGAGGTACAATTTATTACGTGCAACAATGGTCAATACGTAGAGCAGTGTTGTCCGGTTTTAGTGCTGGCCATGGGCGACAGCTCCGGATCGTGTTAGCCGTCTAGTCTGGTGAACAATGAACAATCACAGAGTTTTTAGACAGTCAAAACAAACAAAATACTCATGTTTCTTTATAACAACAATACAGGTCCTTCCGGTTTCAGCGTAACCATAGCAAGGAACAGATTACGTTGCTTCGTCCCCTATTTGTACCATCACGCATGTCCCCTTGGTAAACGATTGTAGCCGCTCCTCTAATCCGCGGCTGCCACATCATTTCCCTTCCGGGTCGATGAGTTAGTGCACCGAAGCTCCACCCCCTTTCTAGATGACTGACTTCCTTTTAACCCTGGGAATGAATTGTCAGGCCAACCAGTCCAGGGTACTCTGTTCCCGTTACTTAGCACCCTCACAGGTCGGGAGGGAGATTTACAACCAAGAATCATTCTATTTCTGTCACAACCTTTCACTCACTTTCTCGATGAACTTGACTATCTCCTCTCCTCCCACCTCTATCTGTCTTCCCCAACTGTCCTGTTAGATGATTTCAATATCCATCTCTCCAACCCCATCTACTCTGCCGGATTCCTTCCTCTCCTTCACTCTCTCGCCATCCCCTCTTACCCACAAAGCTGGCCATCAACTGGACCTCACCTTCTCCAGGGCCTGCTGCCCCTCCACCCTCTCTGTCATCCTCTGGACCTCTCTGATTACTATTTCATCTCTTTTTCTCTCCCTTCTCTCCCTACTCCACCTACCCCCACTGTCACCTCCCTCCATAACCTCCTCTCTCTCCCCCTCTGTCCTGGCCTCCACTGCTCTCTCTCACCTCCCTCCTATAGACTTCATCTCCCAACTCTCTGTAGACTCTGCTACCTCCACCCTCTTCTCTTCCCACAACTCTCTCTGTCCCCTCATCTCCCGACCTGCCCGCCCCTCCCCTCCCCAGCACTAGCTCTCCTCTGTGCTCCCCTCAGCAAGAACCAAACTGTGCTCTGCTGAAAAGAAATGGAAGAGAACCAAACTCCCTGCTGCCCTAGACCTCTACCGCTCCCTCATTCTTCTCCTTCTCCTCTCCTATTTCCAATCTATTATCCAATCCTCCACTAACAACCCCCGGAAACTATTCTCTACCTTCTCCTCCCTTCTCCCCCATCCTCCTCCTTCCTCCCTCCTCTGACAACTTTGCCTCCTCTGACAGCTACTATATACAACTCTTTTAATGTGCATTTTGCAATCTTTTTTTCTTTTAGATAGGGCAGCGCGTAAGCAATTTATGTAGGCTTGGTTGGAATTTATTTTCTTATGTTGACATCTACTTTTGTCTATATTTTAGTATGTACGAATGTAGGCTATAAGTAAGTATGTTTGAAGTGCCATTTGTGTTTGTAGTTGTTAGCTATATTATACATGTATACCATGTATGTAACACTTCATTATATATTTATTAAGCTTTTAAAATTACAAAAGAACTCCCTTCCCCAATACACAGTTTGTTTATAATTGTTCGCATGCATTTTCTCTGGTACTCTTTGCTCACCTCTGCAATAAATAAACTCAACATGATTAGAAGTAGCCACCGAACACTTACAGTATTATAAGAACATTTTATATGCATACAGACGTGTTAAGGTGAATGTGTACATTGTACATAAAGTGTGGGGGGAGTCTGACAACATTACAAATACATTTAGGCAAAATCCATGTAAATTATCTGTTGCCTTTAAGGAAAGTTTATTGTATATCTAGTATATATTTCATTATTTACTCATGGATTTTTATTTGTTTAATTCAAATAAAATCTACAGTACAGGTCAGTTGTATGTATAATGTACGTATCCAGAGTTCAGATAGGCTACAGTTGAAATGATAATTTCTGTAACAATACATTAGGTGCAAATAAGGGTATATCACTTTAGCAATACAACAAATGTTCTGTAAGGTTACAAATGATTAAAACAAGTCAACAAAATCTCATTTATAACCAGAATTATACAAAAGGCTTAAATATTTTCATAACTACAAATATTGAATTATATAGGTAGTCTGTAAGAAATTAACCCTGGTCCTGCACACTCTCTCTCTCTGTATCGTCGGCGTCACAGCCGCTGTGTGTTACATATCTGTTTCAAGGTGAGTTATGTACTCTTTCATTAATTAAAACCCTCCTTTTCCAAATGCAAATTAACTCCTGATAAATTATGACAATTAACACAGATTTCCTTTTAAATTCCCACGCAAACAAAAAAAATCACATTAATGCAATTATTTCATAACAAATTAGGCATAACGACTGCTTGAAAGTGCCAAAATCAATGCTCCATACAGATTTGTTGATTAACACTGGAGTTATCATTTACGACCTTTAGAACCCCCCCAATATGTCTGCCACTAGCAGTGTAACATATCTACAGTGTACACTGTTTAAGAACAGAAGACATTTGAGAGAATTGGTGGTTAAGTAATTTAAAAACGTTTCCTCTACAAGTGGCTGTGCTTTTGGTACAAAAAGCACTAAGTCTGTCCTGATTCACAATGAATAAGGATAAATAAATGAATTACAGTACTTTGAAGTAATCAGATACATCCAGACCTTCTCTACAGGATTTTGTTTTGCTTGGATGTTCTCCTCCAATATATTTACCCCTTGGTTCTGACACGCTGATGTTCCACTTGGATAGATCCTGCTCCCTCAAGGTCTTGGCACACCATTTCAATCTTCCTAGCAGGAGAGTTCAGCCTCATGAGCTCTTCCTACTCCAACCTAACTCTGTAATGACATTAAATACAACTTTAAATGACTAAACAATACAAAATCAGCCTGTGCATTACTTACTGTTCTTAATACAAATCTATATTTCCAAATATGACAAACTCCTGCTCTGGATTTAAAAGCTCTAAATATCTGTTGTCTGAAGAGTAAATGGCATTCTAGGGGCGTGCCGAGGAACAAGCAGCAATGAGTATCTGTAATGGTTATTCCAGCATATGACTTATATACAAATAAAAAAATATACATATTTCTTGTACTCAGAGCAAATTATTTTTCTTTTTATATTTTTTCATTAAATCGGCTACAGGTTCCAATAAGGCAGTGTTGACTGTCAATCTCAAGTCTAGAAATAGAAAGCCAATTCAAATAAAAGCAGATTTAAATCCATACTTTCATATACATATATATTTTGAATTAATACTCTCCACTCTATACACGTCGCTCAAACCTGGTGCTGATGTCGGTGGCCCGCAGCAATAATAAAGGAAACCCCAATTCCCAACTGTGCTAATTTAATACGTTGTGGGGTATAAACAACTTGGTTTGTTCTTGGTAGGTACTCATGATAGATGCTATTTAAGGCTAGTGTAATATTAATTAGATCTTATCTTACTACTAAGGTAAAAGCAATCAACTATCCAATCAAAAATATTAAAATAACAACAGTGTAAATGATAAAACATATGTCGTTATGCTTTGCCAAGGGCTTTGGTATTTTATTTTATTTTTTGCTTAGGGCTGCATTTTATTTTTACTTTGTAGTAGCTTCACTATTTTTTATAACCTTGCTTATATATATATATATATATATATATATATATATATATATATATATATATATATATATATATATATACATACCTGTAACAGGGCAAGGAGCCCTGTACATAATTGTTTATTTATTTTTAGAACGGGGTCTCCCCCTCCACCCCCGTGTCTGCTTTGTGTTATTTTGTATTTGTGTTTTATGATTTATGTATTTTTATATTGGACCAGCGAGGTGCCGTCCTTCAGTGTTTTATTATTGTTTTATTTTGTTTTGTTAAATGTGATGGCAAAGAGCCGTGTGTTTTTGATTTGGAAGCGTGGCTGGGAAGCCCCATCCACAATTAAAAACCTTGTGTAGAAGGTGGCCGTCTCCCAAATTAATTAAGTGATTAATTTGTTGCTAATCGGGAGATGGTCACCTGTTTAAAAAGCCTGCAGCTCTCCGTGTTCCGGGTGGGTGTTCGGAGGAGAGGAGAGTGAGGGAAGACAAATTGGAAAAAGTAAAAAAGAAACATGTAAGGATCAGTGAAGGCAGTTGCCCAGCTTGACCTGAGGGGTTTTTTTTGTGTTTGTGATTTGTTTTCATTAAACCATTATTTTCGCTCTGTGAGAAAGTGTTTTGTTTAAATATTTATTTTATTGTGGTTTTGAAAAATAAATGGCACCGCAGTTACCTAGTCTGTTTGTGTTCTTCCTGCATCTGGCCTGATGTCACCACAAAGCCAGCCAGAATTGCTTGGTATGACCTTTAGTTATTGTAGAAAGTTGCGTAAGATTTCATCACAAGCAGAATCTTCAGTGCTGAAGTCTTGTGAAAATATGGTACAGATTTTAAACTTGTGTCATGCAAAAAAAAAAACAACCCAAAAAACGAGTATTTGCTACAGCGTGAGGAATGTAAGTGATATATGTGTGCTGTGTCACAGTCTCATGACAATGGAGAGAAAATTTTTGCATGTAAACTAAGCCATTGATTGGCAGTCTTCAGTAGTTGCTCAATTGAACTGCAGGACAAAAGTGTTAGCACCAATTGACCATCGTGCCAGTCATATCCTTTTTAAATTAGCTGTTTCTTTCCTCTATTTCATTCTGTGACCTAATCACTCATTTTGTGATGGAAAGAAACTAGATCCTAATCAACAATTTGCATTCTTCCATCCCCTCTCTGGTGTGATCATAGAGATTCTATTGTATTTTCAGGTGGAAGATGTTATTAAACGTGGAAAGGCTGAGATGCATGAATAATTGCTTTTCATAATCATAATTCATTAAACAACTACAGCTGCAAGACCTCAGTGGACCTCTGACACCCCACATGCTTATGCTTGAAGAGATACAGTTACACAATGCATACACAATGTTTGAATGTCCTGATTACTGCAGGAAATGCGTCAATCTCTTGCATGACTACTCTTTTACCCTACTCATTTCCCTAAAGCGCTCTTTAATATGAATGATAACTTACCCCTTAAGCCTGTTATAGCTGTTTCATTTTGAGCTTGCAATCACGATTGTTCCTCAGGCACATAGCTCATAGTATCATACTTTCAATATTTTTTTTTACATATGATTCTCATGAGAGGGCATGCTTCTCAATGTTTGTTTTTTTCATGACCATTTTAAATGTAATCAGTGTATGAGTTAACCCAAACTAGTTAATTTGGATTGAACATGCAGACACCATTTTTAAAGCTAGGCTGAAGTAATGCATTTCCTTTTTTCTAAGAACATAAATGACTCTGCTAGAAGATGCTCCTAATGGCTAGTTCTACATGATTAGCTCCCATTAGGCAAACATGTTTTACTGCAGCAATAGCAACAGCCACTCCTCATAATGCCATGTTTTGTATTATTTTTTTTATAGAGAAACTCTTGCAATACAACAACTCATTACAAAGGTGCCAAGCTGTTTTAAAAAAACAAAACCCCTCATAAAAACATCCTTCCAACAAACATTGGAGCAAGGGCATGTATACCCCATTTTACCCCAATCAGCCCCATGCTTACAAAATATCTTGGTATTCCTGAATAGTTCCAATAATAGCTGGTTCTTTATTTTGCCTTGAGCAAATAATGCAGTACTGCAGCCAGTTGAGCACATGGTTTTTGAAAGTTTTGAAATACAAATGCAATGCAAAGAAGAGTCTTACATTTATTTTTTATCTTCAATTATTTCAAGGTTTTTAAAGTACTTCATCAAAATTATTGAATCTGCCCCCCCATCACCCCCACCACCCCCATGACACACATGCACATACTGTACAGGGAGATTGATGCTGCCCCCTAGTGTTGCTAATGAATTTGTTCAGGCAAATTATTTGACTGCATTCTAATATCATGCTATGATACGCACTTGCTTTTTTTGGTGGTTTTGCTGCTGTTGTAAATCATATGGCAGGGCTTGTCTGGTACAACACTGTTGATCAAAGCAGGTCATTTAACAATGTGGTAGGACACAACATGTTTTGAGGCACTTGGTAGATACCATGAATGCTTGTTTTTAACAGTTTTGCTGATTTAGCACACAAACTATGGCACTCTAGAAAAATGGTAGACCTGCAATGTGGCGTGTATAGCAGTCATTTAGCCTTGAAACTCAATCGCTGGTGATTGGTCCTCTGCTTTATTGAGCACCGCTTTCCAGTTTTAAATAAGAAATGTCAAAAAGGAATGTTAAAAAAATACCAACATTACATTTATAAGAACTTTGACAATCTGGTTTATTTACTGTATACAAACTCCTGCCACTTCCCCCTTAACTGTTTGACTCGCCCCCTAAGAAGGCGTGCCAATGGTTGAGAACTGCTATATTAGACTGTGCTGTTTTGAGATGCTCTTCAATATTTAAAACTTATTTGTATATATAAATGCAGAGAATTATGCATAAAGGATAAAGGATGCGAACACCATGCTTATTCCAGCTTTTAAAAGTTAAACACACAGTTGAAGAATGCTCTGATCTCAACAGTTTCAAATATCAATGATTAAGTGTTCACACTAGCCTCTCATTCATTTCTAAATCAATAGAGTTCCCCTGCAGGGCTGCAGGGTACAGTTAGGCATTTAAGGTCTAAAAACATAATGGTCCCCTTAGAAAGTATTGATCCCTGAATCAAAAGAGGTTCATGATCCCCAGTAAATAACTTATTCAATACTAGGCTAAAGCATTTTAGATTTTAGTGGGCACTGCAGGGTGTCTTCAATATATCCACTGCAGGTATTCATCAGCTGCTTGTATAATGGTAGTTAAATAGTGTACAGCTGCCAACACCAGAACAAGGCAGCATAGAAACGTTTGATAAATGATCTGTAATTAGCTGAGTTTGGCGTGTATTGCATGGCTTTGTCATTCATATGTCAATCACCTCTGTTACTGAGGTTATAAATCATTAGCAACCCTCAACCTTGCACCTTGTTAACATTCCACCGTCAATGACAGAAGACTGCTCTGTGTCTGGAGCTGTCAGGACATATTGTGAAGAGAGAGGCTTGGTGATCTTCTGCTGTCCTTAAATTCAAATGGACAAGACAGGAAAGTGTCACTTAATTAATTCGGGAGATGGCCACCTTCTGCACAAGGTTTTTTAATTATTCCTGGCAGAGGACGAGTACCCACTCTCGCCTCTGCCAGAACACATTTTATATAAAACAAAAACAAAAACGCACGGCTACGCCATCATATAAATACAATAATAAATACAGAAACAATACCCACAGTGCTTCGCCGTCATATAAATACAATAACTAAATCATAAACCACAAATACAAAATAATAAACTGCACAGGGGCAGAGGGGGAGACCCCGTTCTAAAAATAAACAAACAAAACACTGTACAGGGCTCCTCGCCCTGTTACAAACCGGTAAGGCCTGGTACTGCAGATTGAAGCAACTACAGAAATAACCCGAAATTATTATTATTATTATACAGGGAATCAGTGCAGGATAAGGAGAGAACAGGCAATTTATTTAATACACAATAGTTAAAACAATGCTCCACGACAAGAGTGCAATTTCAGTAAACAGTATGGGCTGGAGCAAGTCTCAGACCCTCAACAAGAAAACAAATATAAACCGCTTCAATACAAAGCAATAAAATTTCAAACTAATCATTCAAATCACTCAAAATATGATAAAATAAACAATAAACCAAGAACCTACAAAGTAAACCTAAACTACTAATGTCAAATACCACTCAATAGAAAATGAACACACAATAAGAAGTTAAGTGTTTAGAGACCAGCCCTAACCTACTCTAGTACCACTTAATTATCACTAAGGGGGAAAGGAGACTTAAATAAGCAATAGCTCGGATATCTTTATTATGTAGTAAAACCTAATATAATTAATTACAAGTAGAAAAAGAGAATAGATGATTGTTAAAAATAAACCTACTATTCAATTACAAGCAGTATAATAGATAATGTAGCATTCAGTCTAAATAAAGGAAAAGCAATTTAAATAAGTGAAAGATAATACATATCTATTGTGTAATATACATTTTAGAACACTTCACGTTTCTAATCTCTTTTTTCTTACAGCGCTATACTTTCAGCGTCCTTCACCTTGCTCTCCCACTCTCTCGTTTTCCTTTTTCAGGCTATTTTTATACTCAAAGCACATAATTGGAAACACCTGCATTTGCACGAGATGAAAATGCATGCTGTCCCCAGTCACTACGCCACTGTGCACGCACATTACAAGTGTGTTTATTAAAAGCTAAGTCTCAGAGTCTGTAATGAGCGGTCATTACAAGTATATTTTATACAAGAATATACTTTATAATTTGTATTGTAAACATCATTCATTTTAGGAAAAGTGTTAAAATGTCCTTGAAGTGTTCCTAAGCTTCATATTCAACACCAGTTAAACAATAATGTTTTCTTCACTGGGTTTCAGCAACCTGTCCAAAAAATACATTTAAGTAGTCAATTTGTAAATCAGATTTTTGTTACAAGGATGTATCAAACAACTAGTAATATATATATATATATATATATATATATATATATATATATATATATATATATATATATATATATATATAAATAACATCTTAAATATTAATACAGGCCCATTTTTGCTTGTATAACTTTCTAGGGTGTCTTAGTATTCTTGGTAAAGTGTCTTTGAGAAGTGTAATGAGGTAATGAGATTTTTCCCCAACCTTTTAATACCTTACACATTTTAAATAATAATAAAAAAACGTCATCTAATTGCAGAGGCAAACCCAATGGAGTGTGTTTATCTTGGCTTTACACATGGGGATTTATTGGAAAATTCACCTTACGCTAAATCTCATGTTCACTGGTGCATTAAAATAAAAATTATGAATAGAGAATATTTTTAAATACTTTGAAATCAGAATCAGAACACAAGCTGAGTCTTACTATAGAGGCATTGCACATTCTTATTGTACATACATAATACACTTAAAAATGAGAGCGAAAGTATGGGTGTTTATACTCAACCAAAAAAAAGTTAGGTATTTAAAGTTCAACATTCTTTATTAGTTTTTTGTAATTTAAATTCAAAATTGATTAGCAACTAATTAATTGTTGGAAATTAAATTATATTCTATAAATGTTGGAGGTCATGTTCCTGAATGTTATCCTTATTACAAGGACCACCCTTTAAAATAAAGCTAAAGCTGATACTTTTCTAGAAATTTCTCCAAAACAAAGAATTTTAGGAAAAATCTTTTGCAGCAAAAGTTTTGCTTTTGTGGATGAGGAAAAAAAAAGTTACAAGAAATAGATGTCTACAATTATTTATTCCAGCAATTTTTTGCAAAACTCCAAAAATGCTAATTCAAAAGTATTCATACCCTTTGATGCTATGACAGTATTGTCTACCAGGTGCTAGAAATTTCAATATGATAATGCAGAACCTAATTCTAGAAAAGTCTAGAAAATGCTGGATTGTAGGTGAACATTCTTAGAGAGTATACGCGAGTTAGGCATAGGATGATTGCTGTCATTACCAATAAGTCAATATGGGAAAAAGTAAAGAGCTATCTGAAGACCTTAGGCAGAACATCATTTATTGTCATAAAGCTGGAGAAGGATACAAGAAGATTTCCAAGCATTTGAGTATCCCAATTTCAACTATTATCAAGAAGTACAAGACTCATGGTACTGTCACAACACTCCCTCAGTCTGGAAGAAAAACGGTTCTTTCACCAAGAACAAGTAGAATAATTGTGAGGAAGTTTAATAACAAGCTGAGTTTGACTGCCAAAGTGAATTGGATGCAAGTGGGGCTGGGGTTTCCATTTCAACCATAGGTCAAGTATTGCATGGTGCAGGTCTCAATGGTCGCAGGCCAAGGAAAAAGACACTCTTTGGAAAACGTCACAAGGACAATCGCTTAAAATTTGCAAAATGGCATTTGAAGGATGGATATGGGTTCTAGTCAAAGGCTGTGTGGAGTAATGAAACACAACTTGAGCTATTTGGTCATGCTGATTGCACCGTGTAACAATTTATTATTTTTTTTTGGTTCCTGGGTAGTAAGTGTTATTTCCTAATTGCTTATGCCTCAAAAGTATAGAAAATGGCTATTATTCCCCACAAACTTTGCTTTTGTGACCAGGACAGTGATATTTTGAAATGTACCTATTTTCCAGAACATTCCAGATAGATTCAGTGCTGAGTAAACTTGGAGTAACTTCTAGAACTTTCTAGAACTTTCCAGTAATATAAATAGTAGTATAAATACAGGGGCCTTAAGCCCACCAGTTCAGTTTAGTTCGAGCTGCCTAAGTGGATACATATCTGCATTTTTCTGAGATGGCATCAAGAGGCTGCAAGCATCCGGCAGACGCATTTTGCTATGTCTGCGGCCAATTTATCAAGACAAGAGTGAAAAAGTACTCCGTGGAAGCATCTGCTAAGATGTGTGAGGCCTACAAGGCATATTTCGGCATGCCTGTCGGGGATCAAGACAAACCCTGGGCACCTCATTTCACCTGCAAGCACTGCAAAAAACTCTGGAAGGTAAGATGGACAATTGTTGCTCGGAATTTTATGTTATAAAATTTGTTAAAATTTTTAAAATTGTAAAAGTTTTTAATTTTAAAATGTTTTACAATTTTCAATGTTATTGAAAAAATATATCATATATGAAAAATGTTGCGAGAATCTCTTACACATTAGTCATGGGTGAAATAAATGTATTTTTGTAGGATGGTACAGAGGGGAAAAGAGAGCCATGAAGTTCGCTATCCCAAGAATTTGGCGGGAACCCACTGACAACTGCTACTTCTGCATGGTGGACCCTTCCAAGCGGACCGAGTTCTCTGTGGGGAGGAACAACGTCAAGTGGGAGCCACTGGTGGACCCCCGGAAGGTGCTGATGTCACCACTGCACATCAAATTGGGCCTTATGAAACAATTTGTCAGAGCTCTAGATAAGGAGTCGGCAGCCTTCAAGTACCTTCAAGATTTCTTCCCTAAGCTGTCTGAGGCAAAGGTCAAAGCCGGTGTCTTCGTCGGACCACAGATAAAGAAGATCCTGGAGTGCAATGAATTCCCCAAGAAGCTCACTAGTAAGGAGAAAGCGGCTTGGAACAGCTTTGTCGCAGTGGTTCGGGGCTTCCTGGGCAATCACAAGGCCGAAAACTATGTGGAGCTGGTTGAGACTCTGGTGAAGAACTATGGCACAATGGGCTGTAGAATGTCCCTCAAAGTCCATATCCTTGATGCTCATCTTGATAAATTCAAGGAGAACATGGGAGCGTACTCGGAGGAGCAAGGCGAGCGCTTCCACCAGGATATACTGGACTTTGAACGCCGCTACCAAGGACAGTATAACGAGAACATGATGGGAGACTACATTTGGGGGCTGATTCGTGAAAGTGATTTACAGTTTAATCGTAAATCTCGAAAAACTACTCACTTCTAAATCTTTTGTAGTCATTTTTGTATTACTTTAGTATAAATACATGTTAATTTGGATTCATATGTTGTTTTTTTCTGACTTTATGTGAACGAAAAGACACAAATTTCATTGGAAATAGGTAAATTTCAAAATATCACTGTCCTGGTCACAAAAGCAAAGTTTGTGGGGAATAATATCCATTATCTATACTTTTGAGGCATAAGCAATTAGGAAATAACACTTACTACCCAGGAACAAAAATTGTGTTACATAGTGTTGTCGTTACATTAGTCTGGTGAGGCGTACGAATAAAATAACACCATACCTACTGTCAAGCATGGAAATGGTAATATCCTTCTATGGGGCTGTTTTTCCTCTAATGGCACAGAAAATTTAGTTCCAATACATGGTAAAATAGATTCCATAGCATAACAAAAGATATTGGCCCCTCATCTGAAATTCTCCGGTTTAAAGTGCAACTGGATGTTCCAACACAACAGCGATCCAAAGCACACATCAAAATCTACTTCAGAATGGTTAAAGAAGAAGAAAATCAAGGTTCTGGAATGGCCTAGTCAAAGTCCCGATCTAAATCTGATTGAGAATCTTTGGTATGATTTGAAGAAGGCTGTGCAGAGAAGTCCTCCGAATTTGAATGAACTGGAACAATTTTGCAATGAAGAATGGTCAAAGATCACTAAAGAATCATGCCAAAATTTCATTGACAAATATCCTTATCGTTTAAAAGAGGATATTATTGCTAAAGGTGCCTCAACTAGCTATTAATTTCATTTTACTTGTCAGGGTAAGAATACTTTTGAATTAGCATTTTTGGAGTTTTGCAAAAAAATTGCTGAAATAAATAATTGTAGACATCTATTTCTTGTAACTTTTTTTCCTCATCGACAAAAGCAAAACTTTTGCTACTAAAGATTTTTCCTATAATTCTTTGTTTTCAAGACATGTCTAGAAATTATAAATTTCCATTGGGGTATGTAAGCTTTTGACTACAACTATACATATATATATATATATATATATATATATATATATATATATATGTGTATATATATATATATATATGTATATATATATATATATATATATATATATATATATATATATATATACCATATTACTTCAATTTGGTGCCGCCCTCGAATAAAAGATGCCCTCATATTGACGCCGCAGTCATATATCAGCTTTATAATAGAGGCCGCATCTCGAATAAACACAGCGATCAATAAAGAACATTAAGATATTTTTTTCTCCCCCTACAAAAAAAACCACACACAGTAAACAAATAAACGTGCCACAATGTAACATCCCCAAAGAGACAGGAGCCTCAATCTAGCACGTAAATTATAAACTAATGTACACACACATAGCAAGCACATTGTATTTTATGGCAGTACAGTTCTGAAAGAAAATCCAAAGAAACACTACTTACAGAACAGCAGTCTTTCTGGAGTTCTTATAGGTGGTTTTGTTTTTAGTTCAATTGTAATTCCCGTACTCTATCTATGAGAAGATTTAGTTTCGATTTATCTTGCAGAGAAATTACAAACAAGTAATTTACAGTGAGAAAAAAAATAACCATAGTTTTTACAGAAATCAAACTGATATTCTGAGGTAATTTTTGGTGCAGAAAAACATCTACGTCACACTCTTGGACTTAACTGCCACACCAGCATTGTCCCACCCCTTATATATGGATGATCCTGTAAAGTGTGGAACTGTAAAGACCAAATTACTATTTTTAGATGATCATGAATAAAAAAATGTTGTGATTAAAGCAATAAGAATAATGTATTCATATGACATTGATAAGAACAGGGTCTACAGAATTAAGATAAGCCAAATATCACTGATCAGGATCACTGATTACTGAATATTTTTACCCAATAACTTGATCCAAAATAAACAAAGTTCCCAATGATGAGGAGACCTGAGGCAGGACTAAGTGATGCAGTGAAATAATTGTACTCTTTAGTAAACGAGACAGTCAACTCTGACAACAGATAAATGACCTACAATGGGTTTGAATGGATAGCTGCACACAGACATTCAAGCTAAATTGAAAAAATGAGTTCAGTCAGTTCCTTGGAAGTGTTTAAAGTATTATATGTGGATATGATATCATTAGGTGTGAACT
This sequence comes from Acipenser ruthenus, assembly GCF_902713425.1. Lineage (NCBI taxonomy): Eukaryota > Metazoa > Chordata > Actinopteri > Acipenseriformes > Acipenseridae > Acipenser > Acipenser ruthenus. The sequence goes on along the minus strand of NC_081192.1, from coordinate 11,002,549 downwards.
AATGAACTGCCAAAAGGCATTTTGCTCTGTTAAAAAAATATCAAATTAATCTAGTGTCAGTAAATTGTAAAAATTGAAAGGTGACAAATGGTGCCTAGTTAGTCATACACACGTTTTCAATACATTTTTTCAATTTTGGCTTAAATAATTGTCAAAGATGTGGCAAGTGTTTTTCTGATCTATTAGAAACAGGTTAAGGAAGTTTCATAACCAGGTTAATTGTAGAATGCTGAAATGCAGTTGAAGGGAGTGGCAGACTTTATCACCTTGGAAGCGATTATTGGTTTCAAAGTGGAACAATTTAAACGTCTGATAAACAGTCACGCCATGATTAAAAGAACTGTCCAAAGTGCATTTTTACTGCTTGTGGCTTGTGGAAATCAGTGGAAAGGAACTGTAACAATCTATCCTGCAGTGGACATAACTGTAGACACAGTGGGAAAGATATTTTCTCAAACACTGCCACAGTTTAATTGAATGCAAATCAGTAAAAATAATAAATAATAATAACAATAATTTGCATTTGTTTAGAAAACAGCCCCCGAGTGTGGCAGTACAAAAACAGCATTACTCTCCTCATTGAGTAGATGGTGGTCATCACAGGTAATTACAGAGAATACAGCTTCAATTTGTACAAAACACTAGGCACTGTATATTTGTTATCCACTTGCTGCACTAGGGTAAAGCATTATTCCTTAGCAATGGAGGATGTAGCAGTTATATAGCCCTGGCTTCAGTATCTGCAGGGCTGAGTTTGAATCTGTCACAGTCACACACACAACATGAGTGATCCGATCAGTTCAGCAATAGGTGATGACTTTTTGTCAGAACCAATATATTGTATAGGGGGCTGGACCAAAAAAAAAAATAGAAATACCTGCCAAAAAAATGTCAAGGACACCACTGATTGTTCATTTTCTTCTGGGGTACTAAAACTGGAAAGATGCTATGAAAACTGAAAAGATGCTATGAAAACTGGAAAGATGCTATGAAAACTGGAAAGATGCTATGAAAACTGGAAAGATACTATGAAAATTGGAAAGATGCTATGAAAACTGAAAAGATGTTATGAAAACTGGAAAGATGCTATGAAAACTGAAAAGATGCTATGAAAACTGAAAAGATGCTATGAAAACTGAAAAGATGTTATGAAAACTGAAAAGATGTTATGAAAACTGAAAAGATGCTATGAAAACTGAAAAGATGCTATGAAAACTGAAAAGATGCTATGAAAACTGAAAAGATGTTATGAAAACTGGAAAGATGCTATGAAAACTGGAAAGATGCTATGAAAACTGGAAAGATGCTATGAAAACTGAAAAGATGCTATGAAAACTGGAAAGATGCTATGAAAACTGGAAAGATGCTATGAAAACTGGAAAGATGTTATGAAAACTGGAAAGATGCTATGAAAACTGGAAAGATGCTATGCTTATTTTAAAAAGAATGCATGTCAAAGACAACATGATGGTACTATTCTTGTACAATTTTAACCTTGTTCTTATCCATAGATAGATAACTGTAAAAAGATGGAAAAAATAACACACTTTTATTTTGTACCAGCACCCATGAAGTAAAAGAATTCCAGGACAGAGAGAGAACAGAAAAAAAGACAATAAATGCCGAAGCAATGCAGTGCAGTGACCTATTTTGTTCAAATCCAATGAGGAAAGAAGTCTTTGACCTTTTGAAAGGTGTTTTGGAGAAAAAGGTAGAGTGTATCAGCAGCTACATCTGATTTTACAGCAGTTTTAATTGAAGTGAAAGATCCTTGACTTCATACTGTTAGGTTAAGCTTATACTGAGGAATCACGTAGGATTATTAGTAAAGCTTCTGAAAGGAGTGTTTAGTGTGCCCCATCACACAAATGGAAAGTTGAAGGTCTGTGATTTCAAGGGTGTTTTTCTAATTCTCAGGTGTACAGTTCTCTCTACTCCAGTTAGTAACCATTTTTAAAAATCAAATGCAAATTTAGAACTGAACAGAATCCCGTTTTTATTATGAATTTAGTATTTTAAATAAACAGGTTTATGAGAGCTTAATTGTAAAGCTTGTTCTTAATCTTCCTCTGACAATAGAGAAACAGTGCCAGGCTTTTTAACAGTGCTTTCTAATTGTATCTTCAGAATCAGACCAACATCTGCAAAAGGCATAGTTAGTCCCAAGATATGATTTTTTAAATGCAAAGCCTGCATTTGACAAGTTTGGTGTTAGAAATGTTAAACTAATTTGAAACTATTAAAGTTCCAAACAATTAAGAGATATAAATAGGCATTTGTCTACAAGGACTCATTTGCAGTATGTATGATCAGTGCCTGGCCTGTATTAGTCCTTAGGGACCTCTTTCTCAGCATAAACTGTAATGTTGGATATCTGGGTATTAACATCGACTGACACCCATTTTAAATTAAATGACCAGAGGTGCTAAGCATTATTTAAATACAGGAGTCATGGATTTTCAATGCTTTATATACACATCTTTGAATATCCCTTAATTGTTTGGAACAGTGTCATTTAACTTGCAAAGTCATTCAAGTTTGAGATATGATCATACAGATTATAATTAGGGCTTCTGTTTTTCGGGTTTTATTAATTGTATTTTTCGGTGCTTATTTTTAGCTATTTTTGAGTTTTATGTAAATCGTTTTTTTTTCAGGGCTATCATTTTTGATATACTGTATGAAATTAGTGTTTTTGGTTACTTTTCAACATGCTTGAGCGTTTTTGTTTTTTGTTTTTTTTTCTGTTAAAATATGTATAGTAGTAACTCAACAGTACTTGCACACTTAAGTTGTACCTTCTTTCCTTTGCTGTCTTCCACAACAAAATCCCTGTGGTCACGGGCACATTCTTCTGGGGTTTTTGTGTGTAGGAATTTTCTTTACATTTTGCCACAATTCTGTTTTAAATCCTCTGTATCTTAATTGTAATATATCTTTAAATCCCGCTAACAATCCTCCATCCTGACTGTAATCTCGTTTTAAATCTCACAAGCAGAGTTTCCAATACCAGTAGTTGGGGCGGGTTTAAAGTATTCAGAATGAATCAATGATAGATACAAGTCAGGGAGGCGGGACATTGCCCAGCAGCCCTGGGAAATGTATTTATTATTATTTTTGTAGTAGGGTTTATTTTTTTATGGGAAGAGGAGAAAGTCATTGTGAATTGATTAACCATTTCCACAGTTTTTCCGGTGTCTATTGGCTATCCACCAATTTCATTTTTTTTGTATTGGGTGTGTTTTATCAGGTTTTATCGGTTAAAACCTAAAATCAGAAGCCCTAATTATAATGGATACTTACAGTTACAAACACTATTGATCATTCTGTTTAAATTGATCACCTTTAAAATCAGGTTGTGTTCTGTCTTGGATTCGATCCTATCTCTCAAACAGGTTGCAATTTGTTCAAATAGAGGAGGAGACCTCTTTGTTGTCAAAGGTTACATGTGGGGTCCCACAGGGCTCAATTCTTGGCCCAACTCTCTTTTCTTTGTATATGCTGCCTATGGGCAATATTATGCATAGCTATGGGGTTAATTTTCATTGTTACACTGATGATGCAGAGCTTTATTTATCCCTGAAACAGGGCGACACCTCTGTAAATAATTTGAGCACCTGTCTTGTCGACATAAAAAAATGAATGCTTGAAAACTTTTTAATGCTAAACAGATAAAACAGAAGTGATGATGCTGGGATCTCAGAAGCAACAAAGTAATATGTCTGACTTACTCCTTGGCGGCTTCACTTATGAACTTGCAGAAATCTGAGTGTGATCTTCGACCCAAATCCTTCTTTTGAGACATTATTAAAATGTATTTTTATCATGTAAGAAATATTGCCAAGTATTCTTTCCCACTCAGATACTGAGCGATTGATGCATGCTTTTGTATTTTCTAGAAATAAGAAATGCCCTGTTCTCTGGTACTCATAGCCATGTTATATCTCAACTGCAATTTATACAAAATGCTTCAGCTAGAATTTTAACCCGGACTAAGAGACGAGACCACATTATTCCTGTGCTAGCATCTCTGCACTGGCTTCTGGTCCCATTCAGGATAGATTTTAAGGTGTTGCTTTTAACTTATAAGGCATTAAATTGCCTTGCACCATCATATTTCAATGATCTTTTAATACCATATATTTCTAGACGCCCACTCAGATCACAGAATGCCATGATGTAGAGCATTCAGCTATAGGGCCCCAAAATTCTGGAATGATCTGCCTAGCTCTGTAAGAGACACCAAGTGTCACAGCTTTTAAAACAAGATTAAAATCACTATTTTATAATGTAGTGCTTTTATGCTAAGATTATGTTCCTTTTATGCTCTGCCTTGTTTTACTGTTCTATGTGTTCTTTCTTTTGTTTTTCTTGCATTCTTTTATTAATATTTGTCAATGTTTTTATTCATGTGAAGCCCTTTGTGGCAATTTTTATTGTGAAAGGCGCTATATTAAACTATATTAAAAATAAAGATTATTATTATTATTATTATTATTATTATTATTATTATTATTATTATTATTATTATTATTATTTTTTAAAGTATTAGTATTAAAAGACATCACAGCCTGCTTTAATTATTCTTTCTAATGTGTATATATATATATATATATATATATATATATATATATATATATATATATATATATATATATATACACATGTTTTTATATATGTTTTTACAACATATATAAATATCAAGAAAGGAGTGGCTATAAGAAGATACTTAATGGAATAAATAACTTATATTTTATTTATAAATATTTATTTTGATCAAATAATCGAGAGTAGTGTCCATTATTGCTTATAAAGACACTAAGAATAAATGTGTATTATGTCATTGCAATCACTCAGGTGAAACAATGTCTTGTAATTTGCCCAAACATCAATATTTTTCAACAAATCTATCAGGAAGTATTGTACAGTCATAAAATAACACCTTTTTTTATATACTTTAGTTTCTCTAGGCAGAACACATAATAACAATTACTTCACTTTAAAAATAAATAAATACATAAATAAATATGGTGTTGAAAAAAAGTGAAAAGTTTGCATGGTTTCTGAAGTACTTTATAATGTTCCCCAGAGTGTTCTGAAAAAAGGATACTATTGCAAAAAATAGATATTTAGTGAATTTCTATAGCAAGACAGTCAAATACAGCCAAAAAACGCCTGGTCCTGGGGGAGCAACCCACTGAAAATGTTTGGTCCTGAAAGGGTTAAATGTCCTGCATTGCCATAGTCATTTAATAACTTTTTTTTTAATTACAATTAATTATGTTAAATACCCAAAGCTGATAAGACAGAGAATTATTCACACAGGTAATTCTATTTTCAATACAATGGCAACAAGTGACCACATTTATTCACTCCACAATACAGTGGTGCTACCTTAATTTTCCCTTAAACTAGTAGGCCTGTGGGTGTGACCGGTCTGTATAGGCCTTGCCGTGCTGCTGGTACAATGCTCCTCAAATTGATTCATACTCTTTTATGGACTCTGCCTACCTGTTTACTCATTGATGGACACCCAATTCTGTACGTCGTTCACCAACACACCCAATGCTCAGCCTAAATGACTGCAAACACTTGATTGGTCATCAAAACTTTTGATAATGATTACATTTGTAAAATGTAAAACTGTCATAAAATAAATTATTTATTTATTTTGTATTACATAGATATTGTATAGGTATAGAAATCATGTGTTACATACATATTTGAATGACTGACACATATTATGAAATGTTTACATCTGCTGATGGTTAGTTATTGCAATTGTGACACATGGTGAGGTTTTTTTAACAAAATCACAGCATGTACTTGGGGATTTCCTTTTTTCTTCAGTCTATGGTACAATATTTGAAATATTTAGATTAAAATGCTTTAAAACAACACTTTTCTGTAACATTCTTTAAAAAAATAGAATGAACACTAATAGGGGATGTTGGTGAAATGTTCTCCCAAATAAATAGACTTATGATCAATGTAAGGATGACAAATACTTTTACAATTTTTTTTTTTAAACAGTTCAATAAGGATTATTATTATTCTTAAAGATACAGGTGTTCGTAATAAGACAGTTCTAATATATAAAAATAATACATCAGTGTCAATGTTATTTGCCGCTATTAATTGTCAATTCCAATTAAAGACTGTTAAACTGCATAATCATTAAAAAGTATGTTGAATTCAGCAAAATAATGATTAATTACTAGCACAGAGTAAAATACATCACTGCTGATAATGACATCTAAAATGTATGAGACGCAGCAGCAAATGTGTTACTGTCAGCTCCAATTTCAACAAATCACGTCATACAGGCTTTTTGTAAACTTCATGAAACACTAATCATAATAATTAGTAAATAATTGTTACCCACAATTACTTGTATTACTACTGTAATAATAAGGAACTAGTTGTTTAAAAGTTAATTTGGCCTCCAGATTTAGTGAAATTATTCTATTACATTTAGGGCACAAGTTTTGGAGAACAATCTACAAAATAAAACAGTAACCAATTCCAAAAACAGATTGCAATGTTGGATAAGGAGTCAAAATCAAGCTGCTCCACAAATTCCCTATTGGTGGTTATTATACCACCAAATACTGTAGTTTCAGATATCCTGCATCAAATACATCAGACATCAATCAGATCGATTGTTCTTGGGACTGCTTGTTAAAACAGGTTCCTGAGCATAATTAAGCAATAAGGCACGAGAGGGCCTGGGTTGTGCTGGATATTGCCACTTCTTGGTGCGTTGTTAGACCTTGTTTAAAAGCCCGATGTGTTAGCAGAGAGAGAGCAGGAGAGATTTGAATTTTATTTAAATCTGTTTCTGAAATCAGAGGATGGTGGTTCTGCTTCACTCTCATTAAGAAATTGTTCAGATGACAATCCTCCAAAAATTCACTCGTGTTTAATTATTATTAGTAAGGCGTAGTAATAGTAATAGATCAGGTAAGTGAGTAGGTCTATGATGTCATAGCCGTGCGGTAAGACAATTGTTACTGCACGGCCATGTGATCTTGTTCAGCCAATCATAGCACTTAATTTAAGTCATTTTATAATATATAGCGCTATATATAACAACAACAAAAAAGTTCCCATAATTTGGAATATTCTTTGCATATGTGTTTGTTTTTTTTTAAATTGAGACATACTTTTAAAAATGCTTTTTGGTGTGTAATTTCCGACGCAGTTCCCATACAGCTGGTTTGGGAGTACAATTCAATCCAAGGACAAGCATTATCTGGGTAACACACTACACTTTCCTTTGATACAAATATATTTTAAATGCCACTTCCCTGAAACAAAATACCAATGGAAAAAGTACATTGTTGCCAATCCAGGAAGCTTTTAAAATGTTGTTCCCAAAAATAATGTTTAAATTATCCTGTTTAAGTTCTGACAAGTGAAGTATGGGCTAAAGTGAAACCATTTGGTTACTATAACTGTAATTACACAATTCTAGTTCTCTTCAAGTGATTTTCCCCTCATCAATACATCACATGAGTGGTGTGATTGAGCATTAAAAACACACCTGTCAGCTGCCACTAACATCTGGGTCATTAGCATCACAATCTGTAATCTAAGGCACTGTTGATGCCATCCAGATTTTCCATACTGCATGTGTTGCAACACTACTGCCAAAGAACATACTTTAATACCCAACTTCCTCTTTAGCTGCAATCGTTTGTTCCTTTATTCACCACTTGTTCAGGCCTCTACTCACATACCCAAACCTAGTGGTAATCCTTGACAACGACAAACTAGTGAGCAGAGATACAATGCAGTAGACATGACAATATGTCTTTAGGGAAAAGGGGATGGTGATGTATAACACTACAGAACTGTAATAAAACAGAATCTGCTTGGAAATCTGATTTTCCCTGAATTTAATCGTTGCTGATGTCCACTGTTATGACAGATGGTGAAGGCCACTTGTGTACTCCATTAAAACAAAAAATCACCCTGTTTTTGTAAGGTAAGCATGTTTTTACAAAGCATATCAACTCTGTTAATGTTATTTTTGTTTAATGCAATATACTGTATAGGCTTTGCGTATATATTAGTTAACTCAAGCTTCTGTTGCCTAAATAGCACTATGGCCATACAACTGGCTTTATTGAAACAATACTGATGGGGTAAAACCAAAAACCAAACAGGACATAATGAAACCTATAGATAAACTAATTAGTCCCCTAACTTCCTAAGTCGTTTTTTCTAATGAATCTTCCAATAAAGATAAACCAAACCTGCAATGGTTGCTGCTAATGGCCATTAAGAAGTTATAGACCTTTGTTTTGGCATCTCAGTAAGCAAGTAGATTGCTGTTTTAATTCTATGGCATGTTAAGCACACAGTATAATGTCATGGGCTCTTATGTCTCCTGTTCCACAGAAAATACAGCAGCATTTTAATTAGGCTAAACAACTCTGATCCTTTTTGTATAACCCTCTATTGTTAATATAAATAGAATATTATATGGGTCCAAATATATATTATTACACATTATACACCATCACAACCTTTCCAACTAATCAAATCGCTCCATTCCTCCAGGATATGGCATGACACATTAGAGCTTTTGATTCCTGTAGTGTATGAAATTAGGTTTATACAAAAAACAAACAAAAAAAAACAATTTCATCACTACAGCAACAATGTCGACGACTGCAAAAAGCAAAAATGTCTACATTTATGCAAGCTTTCGAGAAAAAAAGAAAAAGTATTAAAACAGAACGCGCTTTAAGGTGTTTTTTTAGTAATGGTGTATAATAACTCAGAGGTAAACGTTGCAAATTCTAAAATAAGCAACTTGGCAGGCCATGTTTATTAGAATTTGGAATATTTACCTTCTCGTACACTACAGTTAATCTCTTAAATAGTCTCAAGGTTTCTGGCAGCAATGCACAACTAGAGCAGCCAAGAAATATAAATAAACCAAAGAAAAATACATTACTGGTACATAAGTCAATTTTCTACAGTACTGTGCGTGCACCAACAGTGAAAAAAATGTTTGTTAGTAAAACTTGCAGATAGGAAAGGGTTATGACTTAAGGAGTTGTATTTTACAGGAATATATTTTTTGCATGAACATGAGGAATACAAGGATGCAACTGATGAAAGTTCTTCATTTAAACCTCCGGGAGATTCAGTTCAAAGCATATGTATATTTCGCTTCTTTTTGTAACAGTATTTAATCATGATCATCACCCCTCCTTGGATTCTTAAAAAAGAATATATGCAAATGAAATATGGATTTGTGTAATCTTTATTATTTATACTACAGACTGGGCTTCAAAGTTTCTATGACTTGTACAGTATTTATTTACAATACCAGTACATACAATATGGGATTCCCTTAAGGAGTATGTATATTGCTTTGTAGCAAGGGGACAAAAAAAAAGTGTTTTGTGAAATGGTTATTGAAGGGATGATAGTAGGGGAAGTCATGACATTGTACTGATTGGGGAGCTGAAAATAATTGTAACTATTGTGTGAACCCTGACAAGTCTTAGAAATCAGGCTTGCATTCTGTAACAGTAGCTTTAGCATAATCGGGTGTTGAAACCAATCAAGAGAAAGCCAAACGTAATCTAGGGTGACACTTGACTAAATTTCAAGGTTTTGGAAAACTTTAATATGGTTGGAATTCACATTGAATCTTTTCATATAATGAATAGAAAGAGCTGGAGGATGTGGTTGTTATCTCCTGTAAGACCATTCTAACTGAATAGTCTGTTTTATGATTTACGTCTTCCCATTATTGTCACTTTCTTTCATTTTACTGACAAAATATTTCAGCTGTATTGCTCAGGGTGTGCTGAGTAACGAGTATCTGTAATGAATAGGACAGTTTTTTTGTTTGTTTGGTTTTTTTTTAGTACAAAGCTCATTACTCGTACTTTTTATTTAGGGTACTTCCAGATTTAACTCGGCCCACTTGGTAAAAATACTTGTTAGGTCTTTAAAATTTGGACACAAGCTAACATGGTGCACAGATCCCACATGCAGCTGTGAATCAGCTGTTCTCTATAGACAGTATTTTTATACATAGTATAATGAAGTGCAGTTAATGAACAGTAAAAAGTCATCCAAACAAAGGTACCTGGAGAATTGATATACAGTACCAATCACAGTGCTCTTTCCAGTTTTCTCTTTCTTTCACTTTCTCTCCATTCTTCTCTCTGACTCTCTCTCTCCTACACTCTCCTTCTCTCTCCTACACGCTCCCCTCATTTCTCCTACACACTCCCCTCCTCTCTCCTACACACTCTCCTTCTCTCTCCTACATGCTCCCCTCTCTCCTAAACACTCCCCTCCTCTCTCCTACACGCTCCCCTCCTCTCTCCTACACACTCTCCATCTCTCTCCTACACGCTCCCCTCCTCTCTCCTACACACCCTCCTCCTCTCTCCTACACACTCTCCTTCTCTCTCCTACACGCTTCCCTCCTCTCTCCTACACGCTCCCCTCCTCTCTCCTACACACTCTCCATCTCTCTCCTACACGCTCCCCTCCTCTCTCCTACACACTCTCCTTCTCTCTCCTACACGCTCCCCCCTCTCTCCTACACGCTCCCCTCCTCTCCTCTACACGCTCCCCTCCTCTCTCCTACACGCTCCCCTCCTCTCTCCTACACGCTCCCCTCCTCTCTCCTACACACTCTCCTTCTCTCTCCTACACGCTCCCCTCCTCTCTCCTACACGCTCCCCTCCTCTCTCCTACACACTCCCCTCCTCTCTCCTACACGCTCCCCTCCTCTATCCTACACTCTCCTTCTCTCTCCTACACGCTCCCCTCCTCTCTCCTACACGCTCCCCTCCTCTCTCCTACACACTCTCCATCTCTCTCCTACACGCTCCCCTCCTCTCTCCTACACACTCTCCTTCTCTCTCGTACACGTTCCCCTCCTCTCTCCTACACGCTCCCCTCCTCTCCTCTACACGCTCCCCTCCTCTCTCCTACACGCTCCCCTCCTCTCTCCTACATGCTCTCCTTTTCTCTCCTACACGTATTAATGAAACTTTTGTTTTATTTTAAATGCATCTGCGTGGAGTATGGATTATGTAAAAAAACAGACCTGACTGCTGAGTTGACATCCACGTAGTTGTTATTTTTAGGTCTATATCTGAAATGCCTTCATCATTCAGGATAGATGCTACATTTATTCAAATGGTAAATCTAAGCCCTGTATGTTTGATTTTATATTTTCATTATATAAATGTCTTTGAATTAGAGTTGATTTTCTTGTATTATATTTCTGTGAAATGTGTCAAGGGTTTTCAGATTTTGAGATTCCCACTGTAACAATATATACCTTGGGCATACCTACTTTTGTTTATTTTTACACCTGGTCTGAATATTTTTGTACTAAATTAATTACTCTTATGAGACATGTTAGTTTTCTGAAAAAAATGTACTCTTCATACTTACCAGATACCAGTATTAGCATTCTAGCTCAAAAGAGTTCATGTTAACACACATTCACATGATTTTATGCATATTAACCTATGAGACTGTTTTTAATTATAATTCTATGCAATGTCCCAGAATGTTTATTTTGTTTTAGTTACACTCATTTCATTTCATGCAGAGCATTAAACCACCTGTCTCTGTTCTAAGGACCTAAAAGGAAAAGGTATACAACAATAACCTGAACCATTAAATTAGATTTGTTTCATAAAAATCATACACGTAAGATCATCATATGTTTACACTGAGCCATTAGAAGGTTGAGTGAAGCTCAATGAAATGAGATTGACATATTCATGTGATTGTCATTTAGGAAAACCAGGGCAGCAGCTAGGTTGCTCAAGGGTCCAAAAAAAGGGTTCATAAAATGTAACAGGCCTTGTTGGACTGATAACTAAAACAAATCACACCTACAGAATTGTTACAGACAAGTCTTGTGATTAGAATGATATGCAGGTTTTTTATTGGTGGTTAGGTGGTCAGTATCCATATTTTGTAGAATGGTTGTTAAAAAAAAACAACAAAAAAACATACAAACAAAAAATAACAATATTGTGTTCTTATTCATTTACTGCGCAAATTAGAAATTGAACTGTATATAACAATAAAAGGTACTGTATTTTCATGGGCAGTTGTTGATTTAAACAAGTATTTATAGAATTAAACCTAGATTTAAACCGTTGCCTCGATTTCATTTCATATCCAAAAACAATATTACTTGCTGACGTACAGATTCACCCACAATCTTAAACACATTCCAGTGCTCGGTTATATCTGCCAGAATGCTCATCTGTAAACCATTCAGATTTTTTAATGAACAAAAATGGACATTGTGAAAGTATGTTTTTTAACAGGAATATAAAACATAAAAAAGTACAGCAGAAAACCAAGCATTCCCATAGAAACCATTGTGAAAGCCCCATTGAATGTGCAGTACTGTCAAATAAAAAGGGCACAGTAGGAAATCAAACAATGATCCTGATTTATTTTTTCATTAATTTGTAAGGATATGCGCTTTCAGTTTAAGGATCACTTTTTGTGTCGTTTTTAATGCACAAAAGTTTTCTTTTCTAATACAGCAGTCTTTGTGTATAGGAACATCTCCTAAGAGAACATTTGCCTAAGGGAACAGCATTGTGGTGAAACAGATTTTTCCCAATGCAAATGCTCCTGCTAAAGGAACAGGAACTTTGCTTAAAAGAACACCTTCTTGGCATCGGTAGCGATTCATTTACAACGGATACAGTACTCTTTTGTAACCTGATAACTCATAATCATCAAACTTAAAATAAAATGGTTTATTCAGTCTTTTTCAAAAGCGACTTGTCATCGCGAGAGTGTCTTGAGGTGATATCATTGTCTTGTTTTGTATTCTGATTTCTACGAGAGCTACAAAAAGTGTAAATTGTATATTGTGTCTGGTGGCTAAATCCATCTTAAGCCCCATTCACACTGGCACTCCTACCCAGGTCACAATCCCGCATAGTGAAACCAAGTACCTAGGTTGAACCCAGGTTGACCCGGGTCACAGCAATCCACTTCAGGATGTGGGTCGACATGCTTTGACCCCGGTTGAGCGAGACAAAATGCATGATGGCCGTTCATGAGCTGATGAAATAACAAACATTTCTGTTTTTTCTGTTTAGTCATATTTTTTTCAATTGAGACACACCATGACCCAGATTGCAGCAGGGATGAAGAAACATTTGCTCTAATCAACATTTGGGCCGACGGTTCAATACAGAGAAGCTTGGATGGAAGTGTCCGTAACAAGCTGCTTCTGGGGCATTGATACGCGCATTGTGTACTTACGTCTGTCACCCAAAGCACTGTAAAATTGCATAGCCGACCCACAAGACACCAGGTCCTGACCCTGTAGGTTCTGACCCGGGCAGAGTATGCCAGTGTGAAAGGGGCTCTAGATTCCACCTCTATATCAAGTTTAATTACAGATAAAGTCAACAGGTACAGACCAGAACTGCAGGGGTTTCTTTGTATATTTGAATACACCATATCACCTTGTCCTGTTAAATTAAACTTAAAATCTGCAAAGTGTAGAGAAATATCATGGACCATCAGACAACAACCCATATGGAATACTATAATACCTGCAATTTTCTGCAGATCATCAACTCAGTTGCCTCCCTCGTGAATGAGACTACTGGTTAAAAACACTTTACTGGAGCATTTGTTCTCAACAGTACTCTATTCCAGGACCTTGTTTTAACTAGACCCATCATCATTTAATTGAAGCTAGCAACTGGAATTAACTTAGAGTGTTTTTTTTTTTTAATTTTTTTTTTAATTTAGAGTCATCTCTTGTTTACAATACTTGAGTGTGCGCCATTTCAGTCTTATCTTATTTTGAGGCCTTAAAAATGGCTGCTTCACAACCATTTAAACCAGCACAGTGACTATCATCTTCATTGTTGCTACAGAAACAAGTGTGGAATTAAGTCTTGCGGTGAATTGCTGTACTGTTAGCTGCCTGTTACGTACATCACAGTAATATAAAGATCATTCATTTTCAATTTTTCTATCTTGTTTTCTTTTTTTTTTAAATTTAAAAAATATTCTTTGATGTACACAACTTAAAAGACAGGGAGATCTCGAGCTATTATATATGATATGATTGCATGCTCTGTAAGTATCTGGAACATTCTACAACTTTTGGTGACATATATTGGATAACATGTTATGATATTTGGTAATTAAAGATACCAATACCAAATCATCTGTGGCCACCACTGGCAGAAGAATTACCACCTTGGAGCTTGATCCTCTCTTATCTCAGAAGCTAAGCAAAGTCGGGCCTGGCCAATGAGCAGCAGATGCTGCAGGAGTTCCTTGCTGTTGAAAGTGCAGTCTTTTCACTCTAAGGGTGGCTGCTAGTGAAATACTTTGAGTCAATAAGACAGATTATTACTGTAGAGTCAAAACTACTTTTTCTGTCAAAAGGAGAACACCTGTTAAAGTTACAAAATGAGAAATAAACACAGTAGGCAGTTTAAGTAAGTTAGTTGTAACTTATGCTCTGTGTGAAAGGTGCTGCAAGAAGTACTACGAGAATATTTTCCAGAAGGTCTGTTCCAGGAGAAACCAGGCCATACCCAGTTGGTACAGCATCACATCCTCTTAAAAGAGCAAGTGCCAATACGTCAGAGACCCTACCGAATCCCCCCCAAAATGTTGTCAGTCCTGAAGGGCAAACTGGACTTGATGTTAAATCTTGGAGTTGTGCAGCTATCCCAAAGTGAATGGAGTAGTCCTGCAGTCCTGGTACCTAAGAGGGATGGAAGTATGTGCGTTTGCCTTGATTTCCATCGGTTGAATGCCATCTCTAAATTTGATTCCTACCCCACGATAGATGATCTCATGGAGTGCTTGGGGAAGGCAAAATATATCAGCACACTACATCTTTGACACTAGACACAGCCTTTAGGTCACCATTTGGGCTCTACCAGTTTGCAGTGATCCCATTCCATCTTCATGAGGCACCTGCAACTTTTCAAAGACTGACGGACCAAGTTTTACAGGGCACAGAAGACTATGCAGCCAAGTATCAAGACGATATTGTCGATATTGTACAACTCGTCTTGGGAAGAGCATCTCCAACATGTAGCAACTGTTCTGAAAAGGATCAAAGAAGCTGGATTGACGGTAAATCCAAAAAAAGCCACTTCGGCTAAAAAGATAAGATACCTGGGATATGTCCTGGGTTATGGAGTTATACTTCCTCAAGTAGAGAAGGTAAAAGCAGTCAGGAAGTTTGTGAGACCTACAGCGTAGAAACAAGTACTTTCGTTTTTAGGCCTAGTAGGGTGGTAATAATAATATAATAATATCTTTATTTTTATATAGCACATTTCATAGTGGACCACCATCACAAAGAACTTTACAGAGGTAGACTGTGAACTGTGCATTATATGCAGGGTCGCTTACAATAGGACATTGATTTAACATCTCATCCGCAGGATGGAGCACAAGGAGGTTAACCTGTTAACACTTTGCGGTCCATTTATTCAGCACCTCTCAGGCGCGTCAGGTCCAATTTATTTTCACATACGTTGTTTATTTTACACATGCTATTTAAAAGTAATTTTATTTATAGTAAAACAGGTTTAAAATACACTGCATATCAACAGGACACTTAATACTGCATCTCCAGCCCTGTCCCACCCCTTGTTCGCTGTATTTATCACATATCTCTTCATAGTAGTGCATACTGATAAATCATCTCCTGAACACTCGTTTTATCACCAAACTCCTTAATAATGCTATCCAAGTCATTATTTTATTACTATAACATCTCAAAAAGCTTGGCAAATGTCTGTGATATTCTTTAAGCGCTGGATATGGAAGCAGCTATCTTGTTTGTTTGTCCATGTTATGTCTGTGGTGAAGAGACTATGCGTATTGCTCAGATCCGCCTCCTTTTTTTTGGCTTCTCTCGGCTTCTATCGGCCTCACTCGGCCATTGAAAGCTTTTCTCTGCATTTTTTGGAGAAAAAACAACTAGAGACCTGTGCTTGACATCTTTCTGATAATGTCGGACCGCAAAGGGTTAAAGTAATCAGGGTCCATCAAGTACAGTGGACAGAGGTCTGCACAAAGTCTTTTGACTTGTTAAAATAAGTTTTATGACGAGAGCCAGAAGTTACAACCAGTGGCCTACATCAGCTGAAAGCTCTTTCCAAGAGAGGGTCATTACTCTACCATAGAAAAAGAATGCTTAGCTATTAAATGGACAGTGGACTCTTTTAAATACTGTCTTTTAGGCAGAGAGCTTTTCCTCAAGACGGACCATAGAGCACTACAATGGTTAGGAATAATGCAAGATTTTAATGCCAGGGTGATCCACTGTATCTCGCTGTGCAACCTTTCCATTTTACAGTAAAGTACCGGCAAGGACGTCAGAACCTAAATGCAGATTTTCTCTCTTGTTTCCCCAACGGCAGCAGTTGCAATGAGAGGGGGGATGTTAAGCCTTTGCGGTCTTATGTTGGACCTGGTCCGACATTGCAATTTTCCCTTTCCAGTCCGATGTTGGACACTGTCCGACATCATCAAAAAGACGCAAAAAACAGGTCTCTAGTCGTTTTTTCTCCGGAAAAAGCCGAGAAAACCATTGAATGGCTGAATGAGATCGATAGGCACTCGTTCAAAGCTTATTTATTTATTATTTGCATCTGCATGAAAAAATGGATTTAGTTATTTTAGCATGTCCAAAATCTGACAATAGGCTTATGACACAATCAGAGTGCACTAATCTTCAGATTCACTTAGACCTTGTTGTCTTGTTCTTAGTTAATTTCTTTGCAGTTCTAGGTTTTCAAGCTCATTCTCTGTTACGTTCATTTGCCTTTCTGTATTATTGCTTGTAGTACTAGAGTTTTGTAGCAGGTTTTCAACAGCTGTAGCTGGATCGGGTGTTGTAGGTGAGGTTGGTAAACATACCCACTCCGGTATTGATATGTGCCCATGTGGAAGGGTGGTGGGCAATTCACTGACACACAGGAGACAGAACTGTAGTTGAAATGCCACTCCAGCGCACTAATTTATTATGGCATGCAGAGGACGCTGTTGTCCATGGCCTGAATACCGGCAATGGTAGTCAGGACCACAGAGTTACCAACACTGGTATACAGTCCGGTTCACGCAGGTGCTCAAAATAATAATGAAAAAAAAGGCGAAATGAAAAGGGAAAATAAAACACAGTAATAAAACTACAAAATAAAGGTGCTGCTTATGCAGTGCCCCCACTGCCGCTAAGCCGGTCAGCTCGGGTCTCCATCCTACACTGTTATGCACTGTTATGGGGTGGCCAAGGTTCCACTATCACTACACACGTCCCCTCGGGTACGTAACAATATATTTTAATAAATAGTTTATTTATTGCTGGCTGTCTTCCTCAGCCGTGCTTGCTTGTTTTGGTCGCTCGCTCCAACCACTGGCGATCTTGCCTGATCTGTGTTTACACTGGCCTTCTCAGCCAGCGTCTCTGTGTATTCCCAATCACAGCCACCCGAATGCATAACCAAGCGCAGTACTCATGGACCGAGCAATCCCCCAAGGCCCTGACAGGCAGATCTAAGAGGCTGCTGCCCCCTTCCTGCAGTACCATGCATGCGCTAGATGGTCAGCACAGATCCCCCCGTTACAGCCCAAATTAATCAAAATGTACATAAATAGACTCAGAGTTTAAGTAGCTTGTCATGTTGTCAGTTTAGCTGTAAGCAGGAATGCAATTTTTAAAAAGTTGGTATACACATGGATTGATTTTAAATTTGATTCACAGTTGGTGCTGAGACATTCCAGTGGGCATCTACCATCTATTAGAGCCTGCTAGAGCTGGAAGCTGATTGGCTGACGGTACTGAATCATTTTCTAATGGGCATCTGTATTTGTAGAAGCCAGTTCTAAATATAAATACTTTATTATCCTATATATTCTTTGGCTATTGCAATATACCTGCTGCCAAGCCACTTTTCCAGAACAGGAGGCGTAAAACAATCTGTTTTAGAAAGGCTGTCATTCAAAGTGTAGTGAGGCAATTTTAGAGGAGAGGAAGTTGTAGCCTGCAATTTAGGAAATGTACGTACCCTGTAATTTCCAGCTTCCGCTGTGCACTTTTGGCTTTCAAATGGCCTTTTCTACCTTGTGCCATTTTACTTCCCATCTCAAAGAAGAGTATACTGTTTGTCTCCAAAGCACTCAAAGAATACCTGCTGGCTTTTTTTTTTTTACTTAACCAACTTTAACGGGCAAAGAATGGAGGACCATTTTTCATTCTGTCTCATAATGAGAGTAAGCAGTGAAAATGCTTATAATTGATTACTGGGGAGGATTCCGTGACATTTTCTCATAGATGGCTGCAGTGGAACTGTTCATGGTTGAATGTCATTCTGGTGCATCACAGTCTGCCTTCCATAAAGAACAAACAGTCATTTGAAACCCCCCGAAAGGTCATTTAAATCTAACAAATACCTTATGAAACTCTTAATGCTTTTTACCTTTTCCTTCGCACAAGTGTACTTCTATCAATTTCCAGCTTCAGTGCAGATGAAGAGAGATAGAGGGAGAAAATTGGAAGTTTAGTTTAAAATGCAGACAAGTCTGCCTTTTCTGCTTGACAGACTGTAACATTTCCATGCACTGCACTTTGCATGGAAGAATAGCTACTAGTAATAGAATTCTCCCACAGTGGAGGTTAATTACATTTCAGCTCCTGCAAAAATACATTTGCTGTCAGGCCTGGTGACAGTAATGTGCTACTGTCACCATTTTAACCTGTAGTTTTAATTCCATGTTAATTTCACCATGAATTTACTGAATTTGGTTTCTCACTGGTGGGTCGTGGACTGCTTCTAAGTGGGTTGCAAAGCTTCCCAAAATAATTAATATTATTAATTAATTAATAGCATTTCTTCCTGTCTCAACATTAACATTAATTATTTTTTTAACCCTGTGTAATTTGACTCCAGTAAACCAAAATAGTGTGCTTGCAAAATAAAGAGTACCGCCAATCAACAATCTTTTTAATTTACACTGAGAACGAGGCAGCTGGAAATGATGTTGAGTGCAAGAAAGTGAGTGCTTTTGAACTGTTAAGACTCGAAGAGCGCTAGGATCTGAAAAGCTCAAGTGGTAAAAAGCAAAAGGTGTAAGGAGTAGTTAAGAATTAAAGTTAAATTAAGTGTTTCTAAAACAAAAGAAAATAAAATAATTGCAATTAATTAGATTTGTGAATTAAACAAATAAATACATAAATAAATGGATTGTTTCTGGAAACACGTTGGGCCTGACCAAGAAGCTGCATCACCATCGAATTCAGTGACAGGGTCAGCAGAAACCAAAGGCATAGCAAAAAGAAAATAAAAAGTGGTGGGCCTCAACGTAAATATGACAAATCGTATCTTCAGTTGGGCTTCCGAAACTGAACCCCAACCACAGTGTGCCATTGCTGTGAAGTGCTTGCCAATGAAAGCATGAAACCATCAAAACTCAAGAGGCATCAACACATGCTACTCCCAGGTGATGAAGGTAAACCTTTGGCTTACTTTGAAAGTAAATTGAAGCCGATACAACACAAATATGGTTAGCTGTGCTTCTACTGTATCTCAGAGTGCTTTGAAAGCTTCCTTTCTAGTTTCACAGCATATAGCTAAATGTAAGAAACCCCACACGATAACTGAAGAGTTGATATTACCAGCTGCTTTGGATATGTGTACCAAAATGTTTGGAGAATCTGCTGCCAGGAAACAAGTCGATTGATGCTGTACACAGGAGGATAACAGACATTTCAAGACACAAATGCACAAATTGGTAAATGGTAAAAAAAAATCATCTTGTATTATACTTCCAATGGGGTAGATATATTAAAAAATAAAAATTCTATATTGTGATTAATGAATTATTCATATGTCCTCATTTGAGGACACTGTGCTTCATTGACACTTCAATACAAAAAGCGGGCATTCCAGGTTTCCCAGGTTGCTTAGAACACATCAATGTGATCTGGCAACAAATTCAATCAGCTAAAAAGGAGAGGAAGGAGCTCCATGTGACATTCCTGGATTTGGCTAATGCATATGGTTCAGTGCCACATGAACTACTTTGGGCAGCATTTGATTTTTTCAGTGTACCGATGACAATAACAAATTTAGTGAAAGCCTATTTTGGAGATTTGCAATTCAGTTTTTCAACTTCAGAATTCAGCACTACATGGCAATGCCTAGAGGTTGGAATAATGGCAGGATGCACCATTTCTCCACTGGCTTTTACCATGGCAATGGAAGTAATCATTAGGGCATCAAAATGGGTAGTAGGAGGAGAGCGCTTGGCTTCTGGATTGCGACTACCACCAATTCGAGCATATATGGATGACATGACAACCATGACTACAACAGTAGCCTGCACTAATCGATTATTGGGCAAATTAACCAATAACATTGAATGGGCACGAATGCAATTCAAGCCCACTAAATCAAGGAGCATCTCTATAATTAAAGGCAAAGTAGTAGATAAAACATTCTTCATTAATGGTGAGGCAATACCAACAGTGTCTGAGAAGCCAGTGAAGAGTCTTGGGAGATGGTACGACGGGGATCTAAAGGACACAGTTCGTGTGGGAGAAGTTAGACAACAAGCAGTGGAAGGGTTGAAGAGCATAGACAGCTGCGCTCTACCAGGTAAACTAAAACTCTGGTGCTTTCAGTTTGGTCTACTGCCGAGGTTGCTGTGGCCACTGACTGTGTACGAGGTTTCTTTGACAACAGTAGAGAAGCTGGAAGCTTTAATCAGTTCATACATCAGGAAATGGTTGGGAGTTCCACGCTGCCTTAGCAGAGTGGGACTTTATGGTAAAGGAATACTGCAGCTACCAGTCTCTGCTCTAACCGAGGAGTTTAAGTGCGCCAAGGTCAGACTGGAAATGACATTAGTAGAGTCACGCGATAAATGCGTGAGGGAGGCAGCACCTGTGTTGAAAACTGGAAGAAAGTGGGCGGCAAAGGAAGCTGTGGAAGATGCAAAGGCTGCCCTTCGAATTGGTGATATCATGGGGCAAGTTCAGCATGGAAGAGGGGGTCTTGGTTTCAGTTCAACTCCTCCTACATGGCACAAAGCGGCCCCAGCTCAAAGGAGGAAGCTGGTAGTCAACGAGGTGCAAAAGCAGGAGGAGAGGATGAGGTGTATAAAGGCCATTTCCCAGGCCAAACAGGGAGAATGGATGAGATGGGAGAGTGTGGAACAACGCAAGATTGGCTGGAAAGACCTATGGTCAATGGAACAGAGCAGGATCAGTTTCCTCATCAGGTCAACATATGATGTTCTCCCATCACCACAGAACCTAAACCTCTGGGTAGGAGAGGATCCCTCATGTCCTTTGTGTTCATCACCTGCAACATTAAGGCACATTTTGACAGGATGTAAGGTGGCTCTTAGCCAAGGACGGTTTACTTGGCGCCATGACCAGGTGCTGCGATGTTTGGCCTTAGCATTGGAAGACAAGCGTAACAAGACCAATAAGTTGCCACCTGTTCCATCAAAACATTACACACAAAAGACAACATTCCTCCGCCCAGGAGAGCAACCACCAAGAAAAGGTGTTAAAACCAATCCTCGCCCAGGACAACTGGAAGCTGCTAGAGACTGGAATATGTTGGCAGATGTTGGTCAACGGCTTATTTTTCCACCTGAGATTGCCACCACTAACCTTCGACCAGATATTGTCTTGTGGTCTGGATCAGCACGCCTTGTTCACCTGGTAGAGTTAACAGTGCCATGGGAGGATGCTGTAGATGAGGCGTATGAGAGGAAGAAACTGCGGTATGCTCAACTAGCCACTGAAGCGGAACAGCGAGGATGGAGAGTTCGGGTTTACCCAGTGGAAGTGGGTTGTCGAGGATTTGTGGCACACTCTACAACCCGGTTTCTCAGAGACGTCGGATTCAGTGGCCAAGAGTTGCGTCGCACAGTGAAGAACTTATCTGAAGCAGCAGAGAGGAGCAGCAACTGGCTGTGGTTGAGACGGAAAGATTCTGGCTGGGGACAGGTAAGTAAGCTGGGCTGAGTTGAGTGGGGGACGGAGGGGGGTGATGCTGGGACGCCAGAATCACCGTCGAGCCCTCTTGAGGTGTCGTGGGCTAGTCGACGAAACACTGAGGATGGAAGGTGCCCACTTGAAAACCCCAGAGATGTACCCTACTTAGCTCAATCCAGACGGTTGTCATGCTGATGCGCTGGGGAGGCCGCACTTTGGTTGATCCCCGGAGCCAGCATTGCAGCCGTTGTGTGTGCTGATGCGCCAGGGAGGCAAAATAAGCTGATCCCTGGAGCCAGCATTACACTTCAGCCATTAACACCAGACAGAAGGATATCTACATCATCATATGGAAGGAAACGTAAATGGATGGAGACACATATGGATCACATTAGTTTACTGTAAAGCTACGTCTTAGTTGGTGCTTATCTTGGCGAGAGCCGAGTTCAAATCAGCATGAAGTTTTAACATCTACTCTCGTGTAATGGAAATCATGAAGATCTGGATACGTCCAGTGACTGCTGTGAATAGCGCAGCTGGCAACAAGGGAAAGACCTTGTGACAGCCTGGAGAGACAGCTGACAGGAGGAAAGAGACCCCATTGGGGCTGGTAAGGGTTAGCTACCCTTGTCGGCAGTATCCAGCTCTGTGTTTACAGGATGCTGGAGACACCCGCCCAAGGCTTCTAAGAAATTAAAGAGAAAAATACCCCTAGAGTCTGCGAGAGCGGGGGCGGAAGATGACTCAACGTTGGACAACACGGTTAACGACTTAGGAACGGAAACGGATATGAGTATGGAGAGTACTTCACAAAAGACTAGTTCAAGATCTGCAGTTAACAAAGACATGGAACTCCAGGTTTGTGTCTGCGGCTGGAGCAAGGCGACAACGGTCAGGGGTTTGAAGATTCATCAAGGGAGAATGAAATGCTTGAGGGAGAAGGGACAAGGGCCTCGCATTGATCAGTACTTCTTACGAAGTCAGTCAATTCAGTCGAATGAAATCCAGCGACAGGAAGCAAACCACAGTTCGCAGGATATCAGCACCCCTGTCATAGATGTGAGGAGGACTTGCATGGACACAGTTAGTGATGAACCTAATGATCCTTGTGAACCCGGTCAGACAAACCAGCATAAGAGAGAAAAGAACCTCAACGGGCACAAGCCTGGAGTTAAATGGCCAAGAGCTTGTGAGAAAACTGCATGGGACACAGTAAACACAGATCTCTGCGTTGCATTGGAAAGATTAAGTGGAACAGTTGAAAAGAAGCTGGATAAATTTGGGGACATCATCTACGCATATGGAAGTGAGAGGTTTGGAGTTGAAAAAAGGAAGGAAAAAGTACAAACTATTCCTGGAAAGTCTAGACGGCAGCAGGAGATTGAACGCTTAGTTAGAGAAAGGAGACAGCTGAGGAACCAATGGAGAAGAGCAGAACAAAGTCAGAAGGAGGGACTCAATCTCTTACAAAAGGTCATAAAAGATAAGCTTGCAACATTGCGCAGAGCTGAGCGCCTACGGAAACGCTACAAAAAGAAGGAGCGTGCGAGAGCTAACTTTTATAAAGACCCATTCAAATTTGTAAAGAAGTTATTCACCAGTGAGAAGAATGGCACACTAAAAGCATCTAAGGTTGAGCTGGAGAGATATTTGGAGGAAACACATACAGATTCAAAAAGGCAGGAGTCTATGTCAATTCCGTCAGACATCCCACCTATCAATCCACCAGAATACCAAATGGAGGACTGTGCACCTAAGTGGAAAGAAATAGAGCAAGCTGTGAAAAAAGCAAGGGCTTCATCATCTCCAGGGCCTAATGGAGTTCCGTACAGAGTGTACAAGAGTGCTTCAGGAGTTCTACGAATTCTGTGGAAATTGATGAAAGTGGCATGGGAAAAACAGGTTGTACCAAGAGCATGGCGCCGAGCAGGTGGAGTCTTTATACCTAAAGAAAAAGATTCTACAAGCATCAGTCAGTTTCGTCCCATTTCCCTATTAAACGTAGAAGGCAAGATTTTCTTCAGCATTATTGCTCAGAGATTGTCAGCTTACCTATTAAAGAACTGCTTCATTGACACTTCAATACAAAAAGCGGGCATTCCAGGTTTCCCAGGTTGCTTAGAACACATCAATGTGATCTGGCAACAAATTCAATCAGCTAAAAAGGAGAGGAAGGAGCTCCATGTGACATTCCTGGATTTGGCTAATGCATATGGTTCAGTGCCACATGAACTACTTTGGGCAGCATTTGATTTTTTCAGTGTACCGATGACAATAACAAATTTAGTGAAAGCCTATTTTGGAGATTTGCAATTCAGTTTTTCAACTTCAGAATTCAGCACTACATGGCAATGCCTAGAGGTTGGAATAATGGCAGGATGCACCATTTCTCCACTGGCTTTTACCATGGCAATGGAAGTAATCATTAGGGCATCAAAATGGGTAGTAGGAGGAGAGCGCTTGGCTTCTGGATTGCGACTACCACCAATTCGAGCATATATGGATGACATGACAACCATGACTACAACAGTAGCCTGCACTAATCGATTATTGGGCAAATTAACCAATAACATTGAATGGGCACGAATGCAATTCAAGCCCACTAAATCAAGGAGCATCTCTATAATTAAAGGCAAAGTAGTAGATAAAACATTCTTCATTAATGGTGAGGCAATACCAACAGTGTCTGAGAAGCCAGTGAAGAGTCTTGGGAGATGGTACGACGGGGATCTAAAGGACACAGTTCGTGTGGGAGAAGTTAGACAACAAGCAGTGGAAGGGTTGAAGAGCATAGACAGCTGCGCTCTACCAGGTAAACTAAAACTCTGGTGCTTTCAGTTTGGTCTACTGCCGAGGTTGCTGTGGCCACTGACTGTGTACGAGGTTTCTTTGACAACAGTAGAGAAGCTGGAAGCTTTAATCAGTTCATACATCAGGAAATGGTTGGGAGTTCCACGCTGCCTTAGCAGAGTGGGACTTTATGGTAAAGGAATACTGCAGCTACCAGTCTCTGCTCTAACCGAGGAGTTTAAGTGCGCCAAGGTCAGACTGGAAATGACATTAGTAGAGTCACGCGATAAATGCGTGAGGGAGGCAGCACCTGTGTTGAAAACTGGAAGAAAGTGGGCGGCAAAGGAAGCTGTGGAAGATGCAAAGGCTGCCCTTCGAATTGGTGATATCATGGGGCAAGTTCAGCATGGAAGAGGGGGTCTTGGTTTCAGTTCAACTCCTCCTACATGGCACAAAGCGGCCCCAGCTCAAAGGAGGAAGCTGGTAGTCAACGAGGTGCAAAAGCAGGAGGAGAGGATGAGGTGTATAAAGGCCATTTCCCAGGCCAAACAGGGAGAATGGATGAGATGGGAGAGTGTGGAACAACGCAAGATTGGCTGGAAAGACCTATGGTCAATGGAACAGAGCAGGATCAGTTTCCTCATCAGGTCAACATATGATGTTCTCCCATCACCACAGAACCTAAACCTCTGGGTAGGAGAGGATCCCTCATGTCCTTTGTGTTCATCACCTGCAACATTAAGGCACATTTTGACAGGATGTAAGGTGGCTCTTAGCCAAGGACGGTTTACTTGGCGCCATGACCAGGTGCTGCGATGTTTGGCCTTAGCATTGGAAGACAAGCGTAACAAGACCAATAAGTTGCCACCTGTTCCATCAAAACATTACACACAAAAGACAACATTCCTCCGCCCAGGAGAGCAACCACCAAGAAAAGGTGTTAAAACCAATCCTCGCCCAGGACAACTGGAAGCTGCTAGAGACTGGAATATGTTGGCAGATGTTGGTCAACGGCTTATTTTTCCACCTGAGATTGCCACCACTAACCTTCGACCAGATATTGTCTTGTGGTCTGGATCAGCACGCCTTGTTCACCTGGTAGAGTTAACAGTGCCATGGGAGGATGCTGTAGATGAGGCGTATGAGAGGAAGAAACTGCGGTATGCTCAACTAGCCACTGAAGCGGAACAGCGAGGATGGAGAGTTCGGGTTTACCCAGTGGAAGTGGGTTGTCGAGGATTTGTGGCACACTCTACAACCCGGTTTCTCAGAGACGTCGGATTCAGTGGCCAAGAGTTGCGTCGCACAGTGAAGAACTTATCTGAAGCAGCAGAGAGGAGCAGCAACTGGCTGTGGTTGAGACGGAAAGATTCTGGCTGGGGACAGGTAAGTAAGCTGGGCTGAGTTGAGTGGGGGACGGAGGGGGGTGATGCTGGGACGCCAGAATCACCGTCGAGCCCTCTTGAGGTGTCGTGGGCTAGTCGACGAAACACTGAGGATGGAAGGTGCCCACTTGAAAACCCCAGAGATGTACCCTACTTAGCTCAATCCAGACGGTTGTCATGCTGATGCGCTGGGGAGGCCGCACTTTGGTTGATCCCCGGAGCCAGCATTGCAGCCGTTGTGTGTGCTGATGCGCCAGGGAGGCAAAATAAGCTGATCCCTGGAGCCAGCATTACACTTCAGCCATTAACACCAGACAGAAGGATATCTACATCATCATATGGAAGGAAACGTAAATGGATGGAGACACATATGGATCACATTAGTTTACTGTAAAGCTACGTCTTAGTTGGTGCTTATCTTGGCGAGAGCCGAGTTCAAATCAGCATGAAGTTTTAACATCTACTCTCGTGTAATGGAAATCATGCAATTAAGGTTATACAAATACTTACATTCGATGCACAAAACACGTACAAAATCAGTATATTAGTTTAATTACATAAAACTATTTACATAAATGTCAGTGTGGCTTAGTAATTAATAAACTGAACTACAGACCACAGGGTCAGATGGCAGGTACAGATACTACTGCCGCTATAGCCGTGAGTAAGGAGGTACTTTACCCTAAAATTGCTGCAATAAAATATAGCCAACTGTATTAACAGGAACCAGAATCTATGCATGAAATATAATTAATTCCCAGGTGGGACACTGCTGCTGCTGCTGCTGCTGTACTCTTGAAAAAGGTACTTGACCCAAAATTGCTCCCGTTTACTTTTGGAAATGACCCATACAGGTTGGGCAGATGGGTACTCTGCATTTCACATCGGAACCTGGTCTCTTTTTTTGCATGAGAGTCATGACATCTGTTCTCTTGATGACATCTGGTCTTTTCTCGCCAGTGAGTGCCAACTTCATGGTATCGCACTTCTCTCGCAACTGTCATGGCGGGTGCTCTTCTCTTTATTGGGGGTGGTGTTATGTTTTTAGAGGGGTGACCTCTTGTTCACTTCTCTACATTGCCCATGTTGATCAGAGAATGCGCAACTGAAGCCTGGTTTGACGATACAATGCAATGTGGTCCATCATATCCACTCCTCCCATGTGGTGGTTGTACACTTTCATGGAGTTTGGCCGGTCAATTTACACTTTTGCCTTATCTTTCTTAGACCACATGTACAACAGTATTGTCCTGCCAATGGTAATGTTATCATTTGAAGTGGCTGACTGATCCCCTCCCACTCCTCTTCAACTCTTTCTCAGCTGTCAGTTTCTCTTCACATCCCATCAGCCAGTTGCATCGAATTGTGCCAAAGCTGTGCACTCCTTTCTCTTTGAGATGCTGGATCAGGGGTATGGTGCAGAAGAGGTTATCAAAATATACTTTGTGGTTCTTGTAATGCAAGTCCCCACACAAACGAACCACAACATCTGGCACAACACGTAGGACAACAGGAGCATGATTACCCCCACTGCCTTGGTAGAATTCATATTTATAGACGTATCCTGAGACACCAGCCATCACTCACACCTTGTAGCCCCATGGGTGGGGTTTATCTTTGATATATTGCTTCAGAGTGGATCTTCCCTGGAATGGGATCATCATCTCATCAACAGACACTTGCTCTACATCAACAGCTTCATGAAATGTTTGAGCCAGTTTGTTAAGGAAAGGCCTGATCTTCCAGAGATCAGTGATGAGGTCTGGCTTGTCATCATCATTTGTGATATGAAGAAACTTCCTGATTTCTTCAAATCGTCGCAGTGGCATACTGTTGGCAATGAGGTTTTGGCATATTGAAGCTTGCCCAGACCAGTACATTCTTACACGTGCAAAGTGGATGTAAGTCATAACAAAGTTTATTCCGAGAAAGGTGAGGAACAGTGAGGTTGAAAGTTGCACTTTGGTGCTGCATTGCATGTAAGTTGGACTGAAAAACCATATCCTGCAGAAAGTCCTCTGGCACTAGCTGCAAGAATAAAGCGACAGGCTCTTCTTCATCAATGTTCACCTTATGTTCCCCAGAGAAGGGTGGAGGAATGGTGGCATGGTTGTTTTCCTTCCTGACACTCCAAATTGGTCACATTGTCTTATCTGTGGAGGAATGACTGATGGGCTGTGCACCTTCATCTTCTTCAACTTCTTCAACAGGTTGCAAAGCGGGTTCCAGTTCAGCTTCATTAACATCTTCATCAGAAATGCTGTCGTCTTCTGAATCTGAGGGAAGTGGTTCCTCATTACAAATCAATTACAGAGCATCTTCTGCTCTGCTGTGTAAATGCATTGCATCATGGAAATCAATCCTGTGACAAACAAAAAGTGGTAATAAAACTGAGTAAATGTGTATCACTAAACAATAACTTCAAAATTGTATCAGATTAATTTCACAAATAAAAATGTACCTTCATTCCAAAAACATTAACTAGGTGGCTTTATCTCAGAATAAAACTTATATATTTAAAAAACTAAACTGCTAAGTCTGTAGGAAAATTATAGTTGGATATGTATTATTATAATATAAATGAAGGAACTGTTTTTTTATACACACTGGCTGGCAACTTTATTATTAACTAAACCTAATAACCTGTTTTTCCAACTTTTATCCAACAAATAGCCCTGGAAAAGGATAATAATAAGACTTTGAATGCAAGTCGCAGGAAGGGCGTATTCCTTTGAGTGCTTCGGAGACAAACGTCAGTGTACAGTGATTATTATTATTATTATTATTATTATTATTATTATTATTATTATTATTATACTTCATTACCATTGATTCATTATTTATTATACTTCATTAACATTGATTCATTATTTATTATACTTCATTAACATTGATTCATTATTTATTATACCATCTCACAGGGGAGGGAAAGGCGTGCTCCGATAGGGCATAAAACACGACTTGGATTTCACTAAACACCGTATTTCTTAATAAAGTGGCCAGCCAGTGTACAACATCTCAAGGTGATTTACAAAACAATAAATATTTAAAATATATGTTGTTACCATATTTCCCTGACATTTTAACACCTATTCATATTTTTCGTGTAAAATAATCACGAAAGAGACCACTGAAACAAACGCGCATAGCTACCAGGCTTCATGTACTGTATTTATACCCACTATTGCGCAATGTTTGCAAAAGAGGACACATATAAATAAGTTTGTTCCTCGTAATTCAAATTGAAATACAAATACAACTTCTAACACTCTTGTGACGGAAATATAATGAGTTCTGGTTGTAAATCTCCCTCCCAACCTGTGAAGTAGCGAAAGGGAAAGGCTTTGGACGGGTTGGCCTGACAGTTCATTTCCTGGTTCGGAAAGTCAGTCAGCCTGGAAGAAGGCAAGACTCCATTGCAGGAACGTATTGACCCGGAAGGTAAACAAGGTAGCAGCTGCAGGCAATAGAGTCAGCTGTAATCGTTTACCAAGGGGTCATGCATGATCGCATAAAGGGGGCTGGAGAATTGTAAATCTTTCCCTTCGTTTTGGTTTTGAAATAGACTGTGTATTGAGAATCGTGAGTGTTTTGTTTGTTTCGTCTTGTCTATAATTGTTACTTGTGTGTTTATAGACGGCTAACATGTTCCGGAGCTGTCGCTTAGGGCCAGCACTGAACCCGGAACAGCACTGCACCGTTCAGTTCTGGTCACCTCGTTACAAAAAGGATATTGCTGCTCTAGAAAGAGTACAAAGAAGAGCAACCGGAATTATTCCGGGTTTAAAAGGCATGTCGTATGCAGACAGGCTAAAATAATTGAATCTATTCAGTCTTGAACAAAGAAGACTACGTGGTGATCAGATTCAAGCATTCAAAATCCTAAAAGGTATAGACAATGTCGACCCAGGGGACTTTTTTGACCTGAAAAAAGAAACAAGGACCAGGGGTCACAAATGGAGATTAGATAAAGGGGCATTCAGAACAAAAAATAGGAGGCACTTTTTTACACAGAGAATTGTGAGGGTCTGGAACCAACTCCCCAGTAATGTTGTTGAAGCTGACACCCTGGGATCCTTCAAGAAGCTGCTTGATGAGATCCTCGGGTCAATAAGCTACTAACAACCAAACGAGCAAGATGGGCTGAATGGCCTCCTCTGGTGACTGTGGTTGTATATTGTGGGAGAGATACTGTGTTTATTGTTTAGGGCTGCAATCCGTTACTGTTCTCTGTGTTTTCCACATTGCTGTGTATAACCGGAGTTTATTATTATTTGGTCACCAGACCATTTTCCATACCGGATTACAAATCTCTATCTGTTTATTCCTGCACTGCATCACCTCTGCACCTGTTCATAATCAGCAACCACTTTGCCACAACTCTCTATAATACTTACTAAGGTTGATCAAAAAGACTCCCTGTTTCTGTGTTGTATGGAAAGCTGTTTGATTTATGACACAATACCGACATCACAAGCTTGCGTACAAAACCATGGTAACTGAATAGCTAATACACGTCCTGGAAAGCAATGTGGCATGTTAAACACAAGGGGCTGCAAACCACTTTCTGAGGTTGTTGAGTAAGCACTAAGAACAAGAACAGAATAATTGATGCATTTGTGAACGAAGAAAACCACGATTTTGTATCTGTCAAATGAGGACAGAGCAACTTGTGGATTTTTTTTAAGCGAGCAAGCTGTTTGCCATTCAAATAGAAGAGTTGACAGATGTAGCTGACTGTGCAGGTTTGCTTTGTGTGTGTTACTGCTGCAATGGTGACTTACAGGACTTACAGAATTTGCTGTATAGTGCAGAACTCCCACACAAAAACAAAAGCCGAGGAGATTTTCAAGGTTTTGAACACTTTTATGGTAAAAAACGCATTGGAATGGAAGAATTGCTACAGATGGTGCTGCCGCTGTGACAGGCAGGAAGTCAGTGGTTGTTCAGTGCATTTTGCAAGTAGCAAAAGGTTCTCCTTGGTGTCACCACTCGATTTCTGTCCCTTTTATTGTTGGAAGAGAGAGCTCAACACTACCGATGAAAACACACATGCAGATTGGCAAAAAGGGAAATTTATTCTGAAAGAATAAAATAAAAAATTATGTTTCAGGGATACACTTCTCAACTGGCAACTCAGGTCACTGTGTAAACAAACAAGTATACTGTATACGTTTAATACATATCCAGGTCATTCATTTTCTGTGCGGGCAAAAGTAAATTAAATTAAAATATCCTTAACACCCAGTCTTTTTTACATTCTATGTATTTACCAACACACACTATCGATCATGACACTGTTTTTAACTTATTAACAACTTAATAAACCAAGTTTTATGTATTTGTCACAAAGACGGCCGGAGTGGGTGGCGTCAGACCAGAAGCAGGAAATAAACAGACAGAGAGGTGTGGTTTGGTGAAGCTGAGCGAATGCTTTCGCTCAGCATTTAATAAACAGAACAGAAAATAAAAGGTTTTAAACACAAAACAGGACACGGCACTTGCGCCAAAATAAATAGACAAACAAAACGTACTAAACACTTAACAAACGGTGCACGGAGAGACAAACAAACACGGTGAGTACAAACACTTACAGATTATTTCACTTTATTTTTTCTCCTTCTCTTTCTCACCCGTTCTCCACTCTCGAACACCCTACCCTGAGTGAATGAAAATGTGTCTATATATACTGTTGTGCTGGGATTCAATTACTAATTCATTATTCACTTGAATCCCAGCACGTGAATTAATTCTGTGCAACCCCGTGCTCACATATTACATTTAACCAGCACGTGAAGTGATTTGTGCCCTCCTCGTGCCTAAATACAAATCTACATTTTTAAATACACGTGAAACACAGACCCGTTTATATCCCGTGTACCAATGACTATACACCAACATTAACACACGCACGCAACATACAACACATAATATGCACACAGGGGCGGGGCACATTGCCACATATACCACCCCCTGTGCAAAGCACTCATGGCCTCAACGGCCACCTCCCCCCTTAAAAATCCAGCAGTCCAGGACAAAGTCTCGGGCTGGGAAGGGAGGCTTCAGTGGGCCCATGGCTGGCCATGCTGTCAGCACCCCTTCCGGTAGTGGCACGGCTGACAGCCTGCTAGTCCACGCTTGCAGCGAAATTGCTGCGGGGGATGCTGGTCTCCTGACCTCTCCCCCTTCCTTAGTAGCCGGTAGCTCCCCTTGGTGGGGCTCCGACCACAGTACTGCCGGCAGCGAAGAAGCTGCAGTGGGAGCAGGTCTCTGGACCTCCCCCACGATCTCCGGCAGCGAAACTGCTGCTGGGGTTGGTGGTCTCCAGACCTCCTCCCCCTTCTTCGTGGCCGACAGCTCCCCTTTCTTGGGCTCCGGCCACCATATTCTCTGTGGTGGAGGTACGGGAAGCAGAGACAGCTCCTGCTGTTCTGCTTCTGGCAGTGGCGGAGGCAGATGCAGCTCCTGCTCCTCTGCTCCTGGAAGTGGCAGAGGCAGCTCCTGCTCCTCTGCTCCTGGCAGTGGTGGAGGCAGAGGCAGAGGCAGCTCCTGCTCCTCTGCTCCTGGTGGTGGTGGAGGCAGAGGCAGCCCCTGCTCCTCTGCTCCTAGTGGAGGAAGCGGTGGGGGTGACGGAGGCAGAGGCAGCTCCTGCTGCTCTGCTCCTTGCGGTGGTGGTGGCAGAGGCAGAGGCAGCTCCTGCTCCTCTGCTCCTGGCGGTGGTGGAGGCAGAGGCAGCTCCTGCTGGTGAAGGTGGCGGAGGCAGAGGCAGCTCCTGCTGCTCTGCTCCTGCCAGTGGAGGTGGGAGCGGCGTGTAGTCTCCTGGCGGCGGAGGTGGGAGCGGCGTGTAGTCTACCCTTGTTTCAGGGGACTGGTGCGGCCCTCCCTCTCTTGCAGGGGACTGGTGCGGCTCTGCCTCGGAAGGGGAGACCAGCAGGCATTCACCCTCGGCTGGTGGACAGGGACCCAGCAGGCATTCACCCTCTGCTGGTGGACAGGGACCCAGCAGGCATTCACCCTCTGCTGGTGGAGACTGTGGACGCTCTACCTTCCTCTTCTTGGGCCGTGGACGCACCAACTCCTCCCTCTTGGGCTGTGGACGCACCGACTCCTCCCTTTTGGGCTGTGGACGCACCGACTCCTCCGTTTTGGGCTGTGGACGCACCGACTCCTCCCTCTTGGGCTGTGGACGTTCGGGCTCCTCCCACTCAGGCGTAGGACGTTCGAGCTCCTCCCACTCAGGCGTAGGACGTTCGGGCTCCTCCCACTCAGGCTGTGGACGCTCAGGCTCCTCCCGCTTGGGCTGTGGACGCTCAGGCTCCTCCCACTTGGGCTGTGGACGCTCAGGCTCCTCCCGCTTGGGCTGCGGACGCTCAGGCTCCTCCCGCTTGGGCTGCGGACGCTCAGGCTCCTCCTGCTTGGGCTGTGGACGCCCAGGTTCCTCCTGCTTGGGCTGTGGACGCTCAGGCTCCTCCCGCTCAGGTACTGGAGAGGGCAGCGACTGCTCCTCTCCCTCTTGCTCACTGGAAGGCATCCCTCCCATGTCTGCCGCTAGGTACCCCAGCACCACCATGGTGAGGTCACGCACTGATGCCGGGTTGTGCTGTTGCTCCCAGTCCTCCCATCGTTCTCCATCTCGCATCCGTAGTGTGTTAATAACCCAGGGGAGGTCACTGGCGAAGTTCCCCTCGGGGTGCACCAGCCAGTCCCATATTTCCCGGGACGGTGGGGAACCCGGTGGCAGTGGGGGTAGAGGGGTGGCTACTGCCCCGTTGTGGCTGTCCTCCTCCCAGCCCGGCATGCAGGGTGAGGACTGCAGCTGTTGTTGTTGCTGCTGCTGCTGCTTCCTGCAGCTCTTTCTTCCCATCCTCACTTTACTTTTTTTTTTTTTTTGTAATCCAAAAAAATGCGGTTCCTGCTCTGGCCTGAGTCCTGGAGGCGCTGTCGATCCCACTTCTGACACCACGTGTCACAAAGACGGCCGAAGTGGGTGGCGTCAGACCAGAAGCAGGAAATAAACAGACAGAGAGGTGTGGTTTGGTGAAGCTGAGCGAATGCTTTCGCTCAGCATTTAATAAACAGAACAGAAAATAAAAGGTTTTAAACACAAAACAGGACACGGCACTTGCGCCAAAATAAATAGACAAACAAAACGTACTAAACACTTAACAAACGGTGCACGGAGAGACAAACAAACACAGTGAGTACAAACACAGATTATTTCACTTTATCGTTTCTCCTTCTCTTTCTCACCCGTTCTCCACTCTCGAACACCCAACCCTGAGTGAATGAAAATGTGTCTATTTATACTGTTGTGCTGGGATTCAATTACTAATTCATTATTCACTTGAATCCCAGCACGTGAATTAATTCTGTGCAACCCCGTGCTCACATATTACATTTAACCAGCACGTGAAGTGATTTGTGCCCTCCTCGTGCCTAAATACAAATCTACATGTTTAAATACACGTGAAACACAGACCCGTTTATATCCCGTGTACCAATGACTATACACCAACATTAACACACGCACGCAACATACAACACATAATATGCACACAGGGGTGGGGCACGTTGCCACAGTATTATTCAGGTACCTTACAGAGGAATGAAAAAGATAACAACTCACCCACTGCTAGTCTCCATTACACTGTTGTATAGTGGTGGGAGTCGATTCTCAGAAGAGTCGATTCCCGATTCTGACGTTCGAAATTATGAGAATCGATTCCAAGGATGAGGAGTGAAATTTCTTTGGAAATATTTTGTATTCGAGGGCGAGGAAAGGAAAACGGTGAAATGCCAAATGTGCAAGAAAATTCTTGGATATAATCAAACAACGTCTCGTGAAACATCTGAAAATTTACCACAAGGAAAACATTGGGCAGGATCCACAGGTACCGGTATGTTTATTTTTGTTTACATTTAAATGTGTAACATTGCTTCCCTTATTACTGCTACTACGTAGTATTAATAATGATACCTTTATATTTATTTACATACTTATATTCATATTTTTTCTTTGTTTTAGAGTGTTGAATATGATGGTGATTAATAACAAAAACGACTATTATTATTATTATTATTATTATTATTATTATTATTATTATTATTATTATTATTATTAAATATGCAGTAGCAGTGTCCTAACCTAACATACTATTTGGGTATGAAATGTCTGCCTTTAAATCTCAATCAAATGTTGTTAAGAGCATCTTTCTACATTTATTACAATATAATGATTTCATTCACGGACAGAAATATACATAGTCGTTGGAACGTTGGGCACATGCAAGAATCCGAAATTGCATTAGCTACTCAAGGAGCCGCTAATTCTTTTCTTCCGTGTCATACACATGTAGAGAGTTAATAATTGACCAGTTTTAAAAAAAATGCTCCAGTCTTGGAGCAAAGCAAGTGAAAGGGACAACGTGACAGCTACTTTTGTTATGTTTTGTTTTATTTATTTATTTTTCAATTATGTTTTCACACCATAACCTGTCAAAGGTGACAAAGTGACAGCTTTTTTGGTTGTTTGGTTTTATTTTTGTTGGTTTTTTTTTCCAATTTTGTTTTATTTTTACTTTTTTTATTAAGCAGACCAAATTGTAAATAGTTTTGTGATGCAATAAATATGCTTGTTTACACAGCAGTATGTGTGAGTTTCTTTATCTTTTATTTATTGGAATCGGAATTGACAGGAATGGCTTTGGGAATCAATTCTTGGAATCGATCCCATCGATTCTCAAATTAAGAATCGATTCTGGTATCGACTCCAAACACTTTGGAATCGAACACCCTTACTGTTGTAGAATGAGGTAAAACAGAATGCAATATCTAAAATGGAGGGAGTCTTGACCTGCCTGGTGACTGTGAAAACAATCTCATAGAACCGTTTGAAGAAACCTTACAGAGGGCAAGCAGGCACAGATCAGGTTATTTTTTTTAATATAATTTAATTAGTTTATAGTATTTGTAAAATGTACTGTTCGGTTTCTTTCTTTCTTTCTTTCTTTCTTTCTTTCTAATATCTACATAAAATTAAGTATTTTACCTTTTTATGTCTTTATGGCTTTGTTTTTACTGAGTGGGTCACAGCTTCAGTAGAAAAATACAAAAGTGGGTCTCCAAAAAGAAAAAGTTGAGAACCACCTCTCTAAGGTATATTTGGGCTTAACACTAATACAGTAACAAGATGTGTGTTAAAAAGTATGCTTGCCTCTCCCAGGAGCATTGTAGAGATGATTAACTGGCCTGTCTTAAGCCTTGAAGAGCTAAATAGGATCCAACCGGAAAGAAAATGTCACCATAAAGACAAAATACACAAATGTGGCAAAGAAAGATTAAAATATGTAATGTAAATCCCACTTGCTCCAGAAACAGTATAGAAGTGTCTCAGTAATGTAATACTTACTTGATCTTACCACTGACCGAAAGACAACATTGATGCCTCTAATGTACTATACATTTCTATATTTATAACTCACAAAAATTACAAAGAAATATAATACTTTACCATAATTAAGCAATAATTTGTTAATTATGATTTGTTAATTATGAGTTTAATTTGCAAGGTGATGAATATCTTGTCATTAATTTAGGGCAAACTATATCATAAAAACAGGGGTTCTGATTTCAGTTAGGCCCAATGAGAAATATGTTTAAAATGATACTAAGATATTGGACAGCACAGGTTACAGCAAAGGAAAAGTAATCCATTTCTTGTAAATACTGCAGAGTGTTCTGTAACATTTTTAGGATCTGATTTTACCCAATTTCCCTATATTCTGTATCTCTGTGCAGAAATAAAGCCAGATTAATCTTGTTTTTTTTAACCTAGAAATTACAAACCCTGCATATACATATAAACCTTAACACAAATCCAGATATGTTTTTTCTTTCCAACTAGCAGGTTAAAAAAAATAGAACAGTTACTGCTGGATGAGTCACATGTTCATTAGCATAAAGTTTTAGCACTCTAAGACCTAGCTTTGCTGCAACATCTGCACGCACTGAAGACAGGAGCCTCCAGTGCTTTTCCACTAGGCAATCCTCCCACCGGTCCAAAGGCAATCCTCCCACCGGAGCCTTAACCAGGCCCAGCTTTTCCATGACTTTCAATGAAGCAAGCCGAACGGCTTGCTTCAACACACTGAAGGCAAGGGAACTGCAATAGACTCAAAGCTCTTTTTCAAAATACGTTTAGATACTAGCACAGAGGGTCTTACCTTACCGTCTTGAGAGGCAAAAAGAAAAATGGCTTCCGTGGAATAACGGCTTTAACCCCTCGGTAAGTGGGATCCATACGTAATGTTTTGGTGGTCGTTTTTGAATTGAAAGAGAATCCTGCTGTCTTAACCATCTGACTCGCCTTTCTTCACTGTCTCTCTTCTCCTTTACCACCGCACACTCACTCTCTTTACAGGTACAAAAATGTAACATTGACATGCTAGAAAAAAACTCGAAATGAAATTAATACCACAAAACAAACAAATTGAGCTGTTAAATGCTTAAATGACTGGCTTTCAAAAAAAATCACTTTAAATTAATTACTTAATGATTAATAATCTTCATCCCAGCAAAGCACCTTAAACTCTTGCTCTGTTTGGTATACGCTAGAGCCAGTGGGAGTTACCTAGCAACAATGTTATGTAGAATATGCTGGAAGGGCTCACAGAGATACAACTAAGCAAGGTTTTTTTGATAGGTATTTAAAGTCAGAAAAATTGACTGAAACACATCTAAGCAAGGTTTTTATAGTTATTTAAAGTCTTTATTGAAAAAAAATGTATTGCTTTTACTGAAACAAAAAAAAATGAAAATCTTTTACTTGAATATTATTTCTAGTTCATAGGGACTATGTTGTGGAAGGTTATACCTCAAAATGTTAATACATTTTTTAGAAACAATATAGATTTCTCCTTTCTTTTTTATAAAACATTTAAAAATCCATTTTATAAAAGCAATAAGGCATTTGAGGGCATGGGTTGTGCTGGATGTTGACACTTCTTGGTTGGTTGCAGGCACTCGACTGTGTCTCGTGCCTAACAACGCAACAAGAAGAGATAATATCCAGCAGAACCCATGCCCGCTCGTGCCTTATTGCTTAATTATAATTAAATCAAGAAAGCCATCATGTTGAGAACATAACATGATTAGTAGTCACATTGTTGGCTCAAAAATGTTGCCTTAGTGTCAAAAACAGCGAGAGACTGTTAATTACCATACAACTGGAAAGATCTGCAATCTTGTGAAGGTCAACATTAGTGAAACATAAATGTGAACCCACCTCTTTATAGTTATATATCTGTGTATAATAAATTAATATTATTAGGCTCTACACATTTACTTCAGATTGTAACATATTTCTATAACATGTGTCTTGAGAGTGGCATAGATTAATATTAAGTATTGTGTATCAGCAAACAGTACTTTCTTAAAATCAGGTTTTTACAAATGGATTTGAATGTACAAAGAATCAAGCAGCCCTTGTTCCAGATATTAATGGCCACTACCACATTGTTTGTAGTAAATGAAAATACACTTGGTTTGCAAGAACAGTTTTCTAGTCATTAAATGCACCGTCAAGCACAGTTTTTTTTTTATTTTGTTTGTATTTTTTTATTTTTGTATTTTAAGGATCATAATATATTTTCCTCCAGTAATTTCATACTCAACCTAACATTTTTTTTTATTTTTGTATTTACTTCTTTATGTCCTTGTCTATGTCCTTATGGCCCACACACTTTCAAAGAGGCTTGTTTATTTCCAGGTATAATGTTGCCACTGAATGAATCTAATAAAGATGGCTGTTATAATGTAAAGTAGATATATAAAGTTGGCTGATTATTTTGTTTTAGATCCAACTAGTTTATTCCATCACATGTCACCTTCTATCACCTCAGTGAGGTGATCAGGAGTTCTTGACACCTAATAAAATGGGCACAGAAAGCACATTAATGCATTCCTTCAACTGAAGGTACACATAGTGTATCTGGAGTAAATTAACAGGTTATAGAAGAGGACATTTTGCCAGCTGTTTTATTTTTAAATTACAGTGTTGTGATTGGATTCATTCTCTGGTCCCCCCTAGTAAACATTACCTCAAGGAGTTGAACTCATGCAGACTGTAAAACCAGAGCAGCAATGTGTTGTCCTCTTTGCATTAAAAAAAAACATCTATAGTAGAACATTTTCTACAAAAATATATTATTAAAATAGTAATAGTAGTGTTCTGGTCACTGTACCTTCAATTCTTCTCTCTCCACTGATCTACCCAAGCTTTGAATTCTTCATGATTGCATGCCTTAGTACCAAGGCCTCACAGCCCTGTATGGTACTTGTCCAGATTCATTGCTGGTAATGTAGTGATCTGCCTGTGATTTAAAAAAAAAACTGTAACATATTTAAAAGTGCCAACCCATTCAATTTAACCCATTTCAGGGGTGATCTGGAGTTGATAAATCACTAAGTAGGAGTCTGATTGTGGGTGATTATTTTTTTTTTTTAACTTTTCTTTAAGGTTTGTAAATAGGTTACTATATATTAACTTTCATCAACAAAATGAACAGCATTTGGTAATGTGTTAGTAAGCCAGTTATTTCACCTCACCACTCCATCCCACTTACTGATCAGGAGGACGAGAGATCAACAGCTAACCCATTATTAAGCCAATCGGCTCTTTTCACCCAATAAACCTAAGCGTGTCTCAGCTCTTACTGGCCTCACTGAAAAGCAATGAGGCAAACTATCTCCAATTGATTTTATGCACTAATCCACAGGAGCACATAGACCAATAAAGCAATCCCTGCAGACCCTAGCCAAGATCATCAAACTCAACGCGACCCGTATTTGAAGGAGCAAGCTCCTGATTGTATGGCTCATTCTGTATATAGTCCATACTTTACAGAGTATATGTTATATAGCAGCCCAGTTTGAACAAATGGGGACAAAAAAAGCAAAAGGAAACTGTTGAGTTGTTGGATAGCAGCAAGGAGTCACTGGAGATCAAGAAAACAGTGAAGTGAACACAGAAAAGCACCTTCATGTTCATCATGAACATATCAAGCAGCATGATATTGGAGATAGATTACCTGTCTGTGGCAGCTAACAGATCTCCCCTAAGGGCTAGTAGACAAGGTGCAGCCAGTAAATTCCAATTACTGTGGCTTAGAAATAAGAGATGAGTGAGTTTGGCACAAAATATAGACATGCCTTTT
Organism: Acipenser ruthenus; assembly: GCF_902713425.1. Lineage (NCBI taxonomy): Eukaryota > Metazoa > Chordata > Actinopteri > Acipenseriformes > Acipenseridae > Acipenser > Acipenser ruthenus. The sequence continues at coordinate 10,962,134 of NC_081192.1, read as the reverse complement.
AATCCATGATACTGTTTGAAAACCTGACACCACTAGTCTGACGGCATACCTAAAAGTACAATATAAAGAGACTCAAGAATACATACAGTTTTCTTGAAATATTGGTCAAATGTTAGGATCTAAATATATATCAAGTAAAAACAACTGATGCTATTTTAAAGACATTAATTTGCCACTTTTACCAACATCAATCTCCCTGTTTTGAAATTAAAACCCAGTCCATATATCCATATCTAAACAATGTCACCCTGTAGAGAAAGGATGCTGGGTAATGTAGAAGATATGACATATAGTACTGAAATGACAACACAAATGTCTGCAGCTACAAGCTGGTTAACACCAGTGGCCCTCCACTGAGGTTTATGGATACAGGCTTTTTATGTTTTTCAGTGGCATTGCAGAATAACTTGTAAATTAGTTTATTTCACCAGTAGTGATAATAAGGTTCCAAAAAGTGACAAAATATACAGAATATGTTAACAAGATCAGTTGACACACGTCGTCAGTGTTGTCACTTCATTGTTTTCCCACCAGCATATCAATACAAAGGTGCTTATGGTCTCTTTTTTTACTCCCTATGAAACTGATTCAGTAAGCCTGTTTAAATTTAAATGGTTTACATTTAAATTCTTAGTTTTAATATTCCTCTAGTATGTATTCACCTTTGTAGATTTCTATGACTAATATACTTTATAATTATTATTATTATTTATTTCTTAGCTGACACCCTTATCCAGGGCGATTTACAGTCGTAAACAAAAATACATATCAAGGATCGCAGTACAAGTAATAATACAATTAAGAGCATGATAAATACAATGACTTTGGTTCTAGCAAGTACAAGTATGACAAAATATGATTCAATAACGGAGCAGTGCTGTCTGAAGAGGTGAGTCTTGAGGAGGCGCCAGAAGGTGGTCAGGGACTGGGCAGTCCTGACATCTGTAGGAAGGTCATTCCACCACTGCGGGGCGAGGGTGGAGAAGGAGCAGGCTCTGGAGGCAGGGGAGCGTAAAGGAGGTAGAGCCAGTCTTCTAGTGCAGGAGGAGCGGAGAGGTCAAGTGGGGGTGTAGGGAGAGATGAGGGTCTGGAGGTAGCTGGGTGCAGTCTGGTCAAGGCATCTGTAGGCTAGTACAAGAGTCTTGAACTGGATGCGAGCGGTGATTGGGAGCCAGGGGAGTGAGCGGAGCAGTGGAGTTGCATGGGAGAAGCGAGGCAGAGAGAACACCAGGCGAGCAGCGGAGTTCTGGATGAGCTGGAGCGGACGGGTGGCGGATGAAGGCAGGCCAGCCAGGAGGGAGTTGCAGTAGTCTAGGCGGGAGAGTACCAGGGCCTGGACCAGGAGCTGGGTGGCGTAGTTAGTGAGGAAGGGTTGGATTCTTCGTATGTTGCTCAGGAAGAATCGGCAAGTGCGTGCCAGAGTGGAGAAGTGCTGGGAATAAGAGAGGCAGGGGTCCAGGGTGACTCCGAGGTTCTTAGCTGAGGAGGAGGGAGAGAGTGTGGTAGATTCCAGAGGAATGGAGATAGGGAGATCAGAGGAGGGGGAGGAGGAGGTGGGAAAGAAAAGGAGGTCAGATTTAGAGAGGTTGAGTTTGAGGTGATGCGAGTGCATCCAGGAGCAGATAGCAGACAGATAGGTAGAGATACGGGAGGGGAAGGTGGAGTCAGAGGTGGGGAAGGAGAGGAAAATCTGAGCATCATCAGCATAGAAATGGTATGAGAAACCATAGGATGCGATGAGGGGGCCCAGGGAGCGGGTGTAGAGAGAGAACAGGAGAGGACCCAAGACAGACCCTTGGGGGACTCCTGTTGAGAGAGGGCGAGGTGTGGAGGTTGCTCCACGCCAGGTTACCTGGTAAGTGCGGTTGGAGAGGTAGGAGGAGAACCAGGCCAGAGCAGTGCCAGAGATTCCCATGACTATGTAAATAATCACAAATGCATGTCAAAATCAGGTTGTTTTTTTTATTAAAAAACAAAAATCCTGGGAATGTATCTGCTATTCATTACAACACAGGTGGAAATCAATGCAAAATATTATTTTCCTAGAGTTCTGGGTAAATATCAGGGGTAATATCGGGGGACGGATGTATATTCTAAATTTACAGCTGTGGTTTATCTTGATATACATGAGTATTTCCATATGCTTAAGGGAGTGCCATTTCAGATAAAACTGATCTATAGCATATGTTAAACCTGGTCCTTTTTTGGTAAAAATAAATAAATAACAACAAAAAAAGAGGGCTTGATCATATGCACTCATTTGCATGAGCCTTTCTCTTCTTTAAAAAGAATGGGAATTGTGAAGAAGACCCCAACGTTTTTTTAAATAGAAATGAGTTTAAAAACAACAACTACTGCAACAGCCCATGCACATCATTTAGGTAATTCTGATTCAGAAGTCAAACAATGTATATTGTTTACATTAAATGTATCCTGTATGTCACTTATAGAGTTTTCTTTCCTATCATTATATATATAAGCTAAGTTCCTCCATATTTCTCCTAGGGCGACTTATAATAGCCATTTGCTGACTTACACAGGTCCAGAAAGTATGACAAGACAGTTGTTAACATGAAGGCACATTTGCTCTTACCTTGCAATGTTATGCAGGACTACAGCAGCACAGATGATGTTACAGGCTCGCTCAGGCACCATCTTCAGTTCTCCATGCAGACAGTGGAACCTTCTCTTCAGCACACCAAAACACCTCTCTATCACATTCCTTGATTTTGTGTGAGCGTTGTTATTGTGTGTATGGGCTTCATTGGTTGGGTTGATGAATGGCGTAAGTAACCATGGTTTCAGCTGATATCCACTGTCTCTGAGCAGTATACCAGGTATTGTGCCACCTTCAAAAGCTTCATGTACAACAGACTGCCTCAGGATGCGAGAATCATGGGTTGAACCAGGCCAGTGTGCCACACAGTTGATGATGCTCAGGTTAGCATCAAAGATCATTTGAACATTTATGCTATGGTATCCCTTCCTATTGACATACAGGTGTTCATCAGCTGAAGGAGCTTGTATCAACTGCTTCCACAACATTAGGAAAACCAAGCGCGGGAGGGGGTGGAGGGCGGACACATAACAACACACTAAACAATCTGACTAAAATACAAAATAAAATAACTTACAACCCAGGTAAAAATACAAGGCAGTAATACTGTAGAACAAAGGAGGAATATCAAAAGCCAACTGTAGAAAATAGCTTTTCAAAAGGGCTCTATATACCTACTGTGTTTTAAGGATGAAGGTAACATGAGTGTTGTAATAGTGAAAGGGAGACTAATGCTGTGAGTACACTAGTCTGAAACACAACTTAGTAAAATGTGCAGAATATGTAGTCTGAAAAAAACAGGTGGTACTGTAGCAGTCCTGTATTTAAATTTTAAATCATGGTATCTTGTACTATACTAAGCTAAAGAAAGTTTCCATGTAACTTTCCCTGTATGTGTGTTACTGCTTCACTTCCTTTTCAAAAGCATCGCCATTGTTTAGGATTAAGTTTCAAGTACAGAAAATAGTTGATCTTTAACCTTCAAATGTAACATGCATATATTTTAAAGGGGCTATATCACACGTATTCTTTTTCTGTGTAGATACAATTGAACAGTAAGGCACTACAGGGGGGGGGGGGGTCTTTAACATGGATCAATCAAGACTTAGGAGTATACAGTAATACAGTAGCGTACAGTAAAGGTTTTAAAAAAACAGTATCATTAAAATCCAATCACTATTTAAGAAGAAATAATAGTAAATTAGTACAATATATTCCTTATTCAGATATGCAATTTAAAAAACCTAGGCCTTTGATGGGTTGTCAAAATGTAATGATCATCATACATTTAATCTTCTCATCTATTTAAGAACATAAGAACATAAGAAAGTTTACAAACGAGAGGAGGCCATTCGGCCCATCTTGCTTGTTTGGTTGCTAGTAGCTTATTGATCCCAGAATCTCATCAAGCAACTTCTTGAAGGATCCCAGGGTGTCAGCTTCAACAACATTACTGGGGAGTTGGTTCCAGACCCTCACAATTCTCTGTGTAAAAATGTGCCTCCTATTTTCTGTTCTGAATGCCCCTTTATCTAATCTCCATTTGTGACCCTTGGTCCTTGTTTCTTTTTTTAGGTCGAAAAAGTCCCCTGGGTCGACATTGTCAATACCTTTTAGAATTTTGAATGCTTGAATCAGATCACCACGTAGTCTTCTTTGTTCAAGACTGAATAGATTCAATTCTTTTAGCCTTCTTTGCACTCTTTCTACAGCAGCAATATCCTTTTTGTAACGAGGTGACCAGAACTGAACACAATATTCTAGGTGAGGTCTTACTAATGCATTGTAAAGTTTTAACATTACTTCCCTTGATTTAAATTCAACACTTCACAATATATCTGAGCATCTTGTTGGCCTTTTTTATAGCTTCCCCACATTGTCTAGATGAAGACATTTCTGAGTCAACATAAACTCCCAGGTCTTTTTCATAGATTTCTTCTTCAATTTCAGTATCTCCCATATGATATTTATAATGCACATTTTTATTGCCTGCGTGCAGTACCTTACACTTTTCTCTATTAAATGTCATTTGCCATGTGTCTGCCCAGTTCTGAATGCTGACTTTTGCTGCTGCAACAGTGTTTGCCACTCCTCCTATTTTTGTGTCGTCTGCAAATTTAACAAGTTTGTTTACTATACCAGAATCTGTCATTAATGTAGATTAGGAATAGCAGAGGACCTAATATTGATCCCTGTGGTACTCCACTGGTTACCTAGCTCCATTTTGAGGTTTCACCTCTAATCAGTACTTTACAATGTGTTGCACCGGTTGTTTACTGTACAAGAAACACTTAATATGGAAAGATGAGTCCAGTTTAGAATTGTTTGAATGAATTGCTGTGTTTCTGACTCATACAACAAAACTAATGATGAGAAATACACATTTCCAACACAAAGTTAAGATTGCCATTATGAGGCAGCAAAATGTGTTAGTGTTAAATCTATAGAGAGGCATATATAAAGTCAGAGTAGCCAAATAGTGTAGGTACTCTTGCATTTGTTAATTAAACAAACAGGATTAAAACAAGCCTGGACTTTCTTTTCTTGTATTTAGAAGTAATATGTTTCGATTCCTCCAGGGCAGATAAAACAATGTATCATATATATGAACCTGGTTCTTAAAACCTTTTATTAAAAAAAAAAAAAAAAAAATTCTATACATGTACAGTATTTGATAAAAAAATAAATATGTGTTAAAACCCATCCTTTCTTTAAATCATGGAGTGGAACCAATTTTGTGGGGAGGAAACTGTTATCATAAGCTCATATCAAATAGGATAGGGAATATACATTATCTGCTATTGCTGCATGTTGTGTTGCACTGTACATATCCGTGCAATATGATTGTTTTGATATTTGTATTCACATATCCATGATCATACATGCTTTTGATGTTTTTTTGTTGTTGTTTGCCACCATGCCACCCATCAAGGATGCCCATGAAAACTCCATGTTAACATCACTCTGCAGTGGTGGAATGACCTTCCTACAGATGTCAGGACTGCCCAGTCCCTGACCACATTCCGGCACCTCCTTAAGACTCACCTCTTGAAGGAGCACCTGTAGAACTCCTCTGTTTGTATCCTGGGACACTATCACCCTTCATGTAAATGTGCTTTATTTTGCTCTTATCTGCCCCCTATTTTACTGCATTTAATCCTGTACTTCAGAATACTGTAATCTGCCAAGTGTTTAACATGTAGTACTTTGTATTTAATCATATCCTGATGTAACTATCACTATTTAATCATACCCTGATGTAACTATCACTATTATCTGCTGTATTATTGAATTGTGGTTTGTCACACTTATACTTTGCTTGAACAAAAGTTATTGCATTTCTTGCTCTTATTGTATTACTTGTATTGTAACACTTGAAATGTATTTGCTTACGATTGTAAGTCGCCCTGGATAAGGGCGTCTGCTAAGAAATAAATAATAATAATAATAATAATAATCACTGCATCCACTGTTTACATCAGGCCTGTGACTTGTCCTTGGTTTCCAGTGAGTTTAACGTTTTGATTGGTTCATCTGTCCACCATCTTTGCAGATGTTCTTTTCAGCTCACTCCACGACATACACAGATGCATGAACAGGTTTATGAATATGCATGACATATGTTAGACATGGCACCCTTCAAAAACAATTACGATTCTTAACTTCATGAACGTGTATCCTCATTATATTCTATTATGTTACAGTATATTATATTATAATATATTATTTGCTGTGATTTTACAGAAAATAAGTGTCCCTTCATACTTATACCAATTTACACTGTTATATTATACTCTTCCAAAAGTTTGCTCACCAAGGCTTCAGGGTCCTCCAGGATCATTTATTTGTGATTAACCAATGTGACTTTGTGGATTATTGTCAGACCAATCTTAAATCTGATCCAGTACATTTTAACGTCATGTCTGCTATGACTACAAAGACCAGCTCATTTGAAGATTATGTCTCAAATATTGTAATATTCAATAGATAAAGCCTTCAGTAATCCAAAATGTAATCTACCCTCATCTCTAGGCTTACATTTGGAATTATAAAAGAGGATTTTACAAAATTCATAGAATCAATCGGATATTTTAATATAATGGAATACACTTTTTTCTTTTTTCTTTTTTTTTACTTTGGCATCATTCATTTTAATAAAGTATTCATTATATGTGTAGGTGTAGGCTTACTGTTAGATAAAGCTAAGAAAAATTGATGAAAAGCAGAGTGGTAGGTTTATATTTCTTTCAAACCAAATTATATGTATGCATGCTTCACTGAGAATTTCAAGTACAATTAAATTTTAATATGTTTTATTTTATAGTTATGAACCACCTGCACAATACAGATAAGATATTCAATTAACTAAACCATAAAGATCCATGTCATTAAATAAATATTAATAATCTTAAATATTGCTTGATTTTAACTGCTTAATTATAAAAGTACTAAGTATTAAATAACTCTTAATTCTTTTGATTTATAATCAAACACAATTAGGGTTAACCCTCATGAGAGTCCTGTTAATGCACGAGAAGAGACTCATCTAGATTCCTTCTTAACACAGCATTTGCCACCATTTTTAAGAAATGGAATAGCCCTTTAGCCCTATATAATATTTTTTATAAAAAGACGTTAAGATAATGAGGATAAAGGTTTTCAAGATACAGTCCTAGTGGTGCTTGCACTGAACAGGGTATTATTTAAAAATACATGGTTCAATTGTAACAAAAAGTAACAAGGTTAGGTTTGCAATGGGACAATAACAGGCTGACTTTCATTCCTCTAAACTGCTGAAGCACCTCGCTACTGAATGAACACCTTTGAGGTTTAGTTTCTTCACACTTGCGACCTCCTAGAGCTGAAACTTCCATATAAGTGGCAGCATTGGGAGGACTTACGAACAGTTCTTTTTTTTTAAGCCGAGGCACCAGAGAACGCTGGTAAGTCATTGTCAGAATAATGGAAAAAAAACAGCGGGTGTGTTAAGCAATTATACTCTAAGGCTTTATATTACTGAATACTTTAGCACCTGAAAAAAGTAATCCTGCTGATTCACAGCTCTTTTTACATTCCAGTAAGAAGTGAAACATGTCAAAGTATTTCCATTAAGAAATATTTAGGGACCTAGGAAATAGGAGAATGGGAATCACCTTTTATGATTTTTTGGGGAGGATGGTGACCTTTGACCCAATTAATCACAATAACACCACACATGCTTTGTATCTGCTGACATGTCTAGCATACGTTCACCACACTAATGGAATGAATACAAAGGGAGAAAAATACACCCCCACATTTGTATCTAATCTAAAAAAGACATACATGTTTTAGAAGCAACATGACTTTTTGTATTTTCTGTTGGCTGTTTATAGTGTGACACTGATGCATTTATGTAATCAGAATTCCCCTACAAAGGGAATTGAATCCAGAGTCTTCACAAGTGTTTATTGAGCTTGAGTAGTCTTAGTACCATAACAAGTGTTTTCAACAGTACTCAAGAACATTCAAACTTTTCTCTTTTTAAGTATCAAAGGACCTGTACACCCGCAGATATCAAAAAAGGAAATAACCTTGCAGTCTTTATTCATTGTTCAGCTTGTCTGTGACTCCAGATATTATAAAACAGCAATCGTCAGACATTGGCCATTCTTCTGTTCATTCTGTAGGTCTTTTTTTTACCAAAGGGAGGTTATGTAAACCCAATGATGTTCAATTTCTGATATGCATTTTAAAAAATGGATAATGTCGATAATGAAGGAATGGAAATAACCATCCACCCTATATTTATAGAGTAAGTAGCAGGGTTCTGAAAAATACAGCGTTATACGTCGCCACATGTTGCTACAACTGTTTAAATATTTTTTTTCAAAATGGCCGCTGTAGTGCACAGGTGTTTGAGCTCTGTCCTCAGTCTAAATCACGGCAAGAAAAAAAAAAAAAACATAACAACACGTGCCCTGGCTTTTTTAGTTCCGTACCACATCATGGATCGTTATTGCTGTGTTACCTGTTTGACAATGTGAGCAATAATCCTTCACTATCAGTGCACTAGAGCGACCATTTTGAAAAAAGCTTTGAAACAGACTTGAAAGTTATATATATATATATAATATATATATATATATATATATATATATATATATATATATACACACACACACACACACACACACACACACACACACACACACAGTGTATGTAAAGCAATTTAATATGCTCTCTGGTAATGCTGTACTTTAAAATCATGGTATATACGGTAATCAAAACCGAAACCTGATACTGAAATGCTGCACCTCATAATAAAAGCTATCTCTATTGGCCTGGGGCTTTAGTGAAATGTATTTTGATTGGAAAGTCATCCCTGAAGTTTATCTTGTGAATATTTTGCAGTTAATATTTAGTAGATGTATTCTGGGGTTTATAAACATTTTGGACTATTTAGTATGATTTCTGGTACTCTTGTACTTGTGATAGCCAAATCTCCTGACAAAAAAAAAAAACTCACTTGTCTAGCTTTCTGTCAATCTAACTTTATTATTATTATTATTATTATTATTATTACTATTATTATTATTATTATTATTATTATTATTATTATTATTATTATTATTATTATTAATATTATTATTTATTTATTTATTTATTTATTAGCAGACACCCTTATCCAGGGCGACTTACAATTGTTCCAAAATATTACAGGACAAAGTATCACAGTACAAAATATTACATTACAGAATATCACATTAGAGTATCATATTACAGATAAGAGCAGTTATAAAATACAATAAAATCAGTAGCAAATAAGATCAAATTCAGATAAGAGCAAACTAAAGAATACAGTAAATAATTATATTTGAGAGCGAGTTCGACTAAGAGCAGTTAACTTATAGTAAAAATATTTGCGTATATGAGTAAAGTCCAGTAAGAGCACGTAGTAAGTACGATAAATGGGTGAGAACGATTTCAAATAAGAGCAATTACAAACACGTAAATACAGATACCTATAAGAGAAAAATCAAATACAAGATGCAGGAAGTAATTATAATTAAGAGCAGTAGTAGAATATGGCAAGGTATGGAGCAGTTCAGTACAAGTACAAGCTGATGCAAGTACTGGTACAATTGGGTGCCATACAGTCGAGAGTTTACAGATGCTGTCTGAACAGGTGTGTCTTGAGAAAGCAACGGAAGGTGGTCAGGGACTGAGCAGTCCTGATATCCGTGGGTAGGTCGTTCCACCCCTGATGGGCAAGGGTAGAGAAGGGCGAGCAGTGGTGTAGCATGGGAGAAACAAGAAGGGAAAAGATGCAGTAGTTGCAGTAGTCAAGGCGGGACAGTACTAGGGCCTGAACTAGGAGCTGTGTGAAGTAGTCGGTGAGGAAGGGGCAAATTCTGTGTATGTTGCAAAGGAAGAAGCGACAGGAGCGTGCCAGAGTAGAGATGTGGTGAGAATAGGAGAGGGATGGGTCGAGGGTGACATCAAGGTTCTTGGTAGATGAGGAGGGAGAGAGGGTGGTGGATTCAAGAGGAACAGAGAGAGAGAGATCAGTGGTGAGGGAGGAAGAGGGGGGGAGAAAAGGAGGTCTGATTTGGAGAGATTGAGTTTAAGATGATGCGAGTGCATCTAGAAGATGACCAAATCAGGTAGAGATATGAGACGAAATGTTGGAATCAGAGGGGTGAAAGGAGAGGAAGATCTGGGCATGTGACAAGGAGCGAATTAATCTGAATCAACAATCTCCCTTTCGACCTGTGAGAGCACTGTACAGCAGGAATTGCCTGCCCCGTACTGAATGTTTCGGCAGTTTATTCCGGGGGCAGTCGGAAGCCGGCCATTCAGGAAAGGGATGGCGTCACGGTACCAGGAGTCACCACCCTAGTACGGTAAGCAAAGTTTCATTCGTGAATTGGAGGAGACGTGATTGAACTTGCTATCGAAGAGGGCGGGGCTGAGTATACTTTAGGGGGACGTGATGCCGTAATCGGTTCCTTTGTTGTGGTTGATGGGAGGAAACCAGGACTGTTTGCAGCGAGAGTTGAGTGTTTTTGTTTGTTTTGCAACCGTGTGTGTTTTGTCATTGCCAGAATAATTAAGCACGGCTCTGGGAGCTGCAGCCTGGGGCCAGCGATTCACCCGGACTTCACCTCACCTGCACTTAACCAGCATCACTGTTTCCAGCACCGCACCTGCACTAAGAGCATGCACTGTCCGGAGACATGTCTGTGTTTGTGTTGTGTCTGTGGTTTTTGTAATTATTATTTCAGGACTGCAACCCCTTGTTTTGGCGCTGGCAATACCCATTGCTGGGTAGAGCCAGCTGTATCATTTGAGCCCGGTTTTGTGCTGGCAATACCCATTACTGGGTAGAGCCAGCTTTATTATTTAAAACGTTGGTCAAGAAATAAAAGGAACTTGAACCGTGAACTTTCTGTTTGTCCTTGTCTGGAGCACCTGCATCACCCTTTTACAACGCACTGCAACCCACACGTTCACAAGGCATCATCAGCATAGAAATGATACAAGAAGCCATAGGAAGAGATGAGGGGACCCAGGGAGCAGGTGTAGAGAGAAATCAGTAGAGGTCCCAGGACTCAGCCTTGGGGGACACCTGTCGAAAGAGAACAAGAGGCAGAGGGTGAGCCATGCCAGGACAACCCAGTACATGTGATCAGGTAGGTAGGAGGTAGGAGGAGAACCAGGCAAGAGTAGTGCCGGAGAGTCCCAGGTCAGCGAGGGAGGACAAGAGAATAGTATGGTCAACCATGTCAAAGGCTGCAGAGGTCGAGGAGAATTAGGACAGAGGAGAGGGAGGTGACACGGGCAGAGAGTAGAGAGTTAGTGATGGAGAGAAGAGCAGTTTCAGTGGAGTGTGCTTGGCAAAAACCAGATTTGAGTGGGTCGAGCAGAGTGTTGACAGGAAAGCAGAGTTGGCGAAGTACCACTCGCTCAAGGGTTTTAGAGAGGAACAGGAGAAGGGAGACAGGACAGTAGTTCTGGAGGGATGAGGGATCAAGGGAGGATTTTTTTAAGATGGGGGTGATGCAGGCCTGTTTGAAGGCAGAGGGGAAACAGTCAGAAAGCAGAGAGGTGTTGAGAAGCGAGGAAATGAAAGGGAGTAAAGAAGGGGCAGCAGTCTTGAAGAGGTGAGTGAGGAGGGTATCCAATGCACACATGGTGGGTTTATGGCTCTGGAGCAGGGGTGGGGAGTGAGTGAGCAGAGGACGGGGGGGGGGGGGGGGGGTTGGTTGGAGAAGGAGGCTAAGTATTGAAGAATCTGCGGATATCTGTGATTTTGGAGGAGAAGAAGGAGGCAAAGTCATCAGCCGAGATAGAGGAAGGTTGAAGGGGGGGGGGGGGGCTAAGGAGGGAGGAGAAGGTAGAGAAAGTTTACAGGAATTGTTAGTGGAAGACTGAATAATAGCATGGTATTAGAGGTGAGTGTAAAAGTGAAGGAAGAGAGGAGTGAGCGATAGAGATCCAAGCAGCAGGGAGATTGGTTTTCTTATATTTCTTTTCATCAGAGCGCAGTTCGGTAGGAGCTGAGCAGAACATGGAGGACAGCCAGGGCTGGAGTGGGGAGGGGCGGTCAGATCGAGGGGTGAGAGGACAAAGGGAGTCGAGGCAGGAGGTGAGGGAGGAGAAAACAGTGGAGGTGGCCAAATCTACAAAGAGTTGGGAGAAGGATAGAGGGGAGGTGCAAGAGGGCAACAGAGGAGAAGACAAAGGGGGAGAGGGAACAGAGGTTTCGACAGAAGGTGACAGAGGGGGTCAGCAGAGGAGGAAGGGATGGGAGCAACAGACAGAAGGAGATAAAGTAGTGATCAGAGATATCGAGAGGAGTGACCGAGGGCAGGGGGAGAGCAGTCCCTGGTGAAGACGAGGTCCAGTTGATGGCACGCTGAGTGAGTGGGGGGGACAAGGAGAGACAGAAGGCAAAGGAGTGAAGGGGAAGAAATCCAGCAGAGTGGTTGGGGTTGGAGATGTGGATGTTGAATTTTAATGTACATCATGGCTCACCTCTCTTACTTAAATCTAATAAACATTAATTTTATGTAATACTTGAAGTTTCCGTAGTATATTTAACATCATGTAATCAAATGTTGCAAGTTGCAGTCTTCCACAAAGTACCCTCCAGTACCCTCTGCCATTTTTTCAAGATTTCTTTTTTTGATACCGCACTTAGGTAGACAAGATTAATCCATGTTTTTCCTACTCGATCAGTGCCCACAGGTGTGACCAATTGATTCCTCTTTAATCGATTAAAACCCAAACTTTGCATTTGATCTAATCTATATGTTCACCAACACTCCAGTAATTTTCATTTTTACAGTTTTTAGCTCAGTTATATATATAATGAGTAGCACTAATGAGTATGCTGTAAAGGTTATTACACATTTTTAGATCTTGTACGGTTTTATCCTTTCCCTCTTCCAATGGTAAAAATACACATACAAATTATCAAAACCAAAATTGACTAAGTACTGGTCCCAGAAATGAGTTTTATGACACTTCTGATTTTACTTCTGAGTTCTCATAGCCTAATTAGTATGAGTATGAGTAATGGCCACTCTCCACACACCTAGTCAAAAACCTCACAGGAAAGGTCAGAGTAGCATGTTCTGTGGTACTGCAGCAAGCAGTCTACTCGCTCTGTGCAATGTATCGAGATCTCTATATAATTACTGTCACTACAGGGATATACAGAAAACAGGAAGCTCAATGAACATGACATTACATATTATTAGTTCATATACTCCCATGTTTTTATTGTATCTTTCCCAGTCTTATAATTTAAGCACTAGTCAGGAGAAGATTCATGTAACTGGTCTTTGGTAACCAAAAATAAACATGGCCATGAGTTTATCAGTACTTGCAGCAGAAGGTTTCTCCGCAGGTAGCCCGTTAGCTACCTTCTGGGACACTATATTTACCTGTGAAAACAGATACCAATCTGTCACAGATGAAACAAAGTCCCTGTCTTTATTAAGTTTAAAGGACAGCATAGGGGTTTATCTCACCCTACAGGTGAGGGATCCTCTCCACACACAGAGCTGGGGCTGGTTGTGAATAGTTCAGGCCTAAGGAGATCTCCAAATCTGGTCAGTTTGTTTGAGATCACCACTTTCTGCACCACCGGCTACAGAAGGAATGATTTTACTCTGTGCACCAGATGTCTGTGTTGCACAGATAGTACAAAAAGTACAAATATATCTTTGTCAAAACTTTGCTCTTTTATACAAAGTCACACTTTAATAGGAGACCTTTAATTAGGCTGTTATGGTACTGAAAGGCCAACAGAGAGAACTGGAGAATAGAAATGCCATCACCTACAGTGAAGGATGCTCTTATGAGATCTAAGATGGAATTGCACCAGACATTTATCCCTGTCAGAAATAAATCAAAGCAATTGTCCCTGGCTGTGAAGTCAGAATTAAGTACATCTGTACTTTTTTATGAGAACACTTTGTAACTGTGCCATAATACATGACTTCATTTATTTTAATGCAACTAAGCAACTTGTAAATTTAGACTTTGAAATATGTCTTTTAAATATATGTCCATGTATGTTAAATAGCAACTTAAATAGCAGCATAAATTGGACTAACTTGTTGTGGTGGGCTGCGATATGTATGTGATATGTATGTATTGGTGCACAGAGTGTGGGTTATCACTGGTGATTTAAAATATATAGTTGTGTTTAGGCACAGGGATTGCACAAATTAATTAACATGCCGTGTTTGTTTTGGGTTTGTCTCACCGTGTTTGTTTTGGGTTTGTCTCATCATGTTTGTTTAGGGTTTCTCTCATCGTGTTTGTTTTGGGTTTGTCTCATCATGTTTGTTTAGGGTTTGTCTCATCGTGTTTGTTTTGGGTTTGACTCACCGTGTTTGTTTTGGGTTTGACTCACTGTGTTTGTTTAGGGTTTGTCTCATCGTGTTTGTTTTGGGTTTGACTCACCGTGTTTGATTTGGGTTTGACTCACTGTGTTTGTTTAGGGTTTCTCTCATCGTGTTTGTTTTGGGTTTGTCTCATCGTGTTTGTTTTGGGTTTGACTCACCGTGTTTGTTTTGGGTTTGACTCACTGTGTTTGTTTAGGGTTTGTCTCATCGTGTTTGTTTTGGGTTTGACTCACCGTGTTTGTTTTGGGTTTGACTCACTGTGTTTGTTTAGGGTTTCTCTCATCATGTTTGTTTAGGGTTTGTCTCACCGTGTTTGTTTTAGGTTTGTCTCGCTGTGTTTGTTTAGGGTTTGTCTCATCATGTTTGTTTTGGGTTTGTCTCATCGTGTTTGTTTTGGGTTTGACTCACCGTGTTTGTTTTGGGTTTGACTCACTGTGTTTGTTTAGGGTTTGTCTCATCGTGTTTGTTTTGGGTTTGACTCACCGTGTTTGTTTTGGGTTTGACTCACTGTGTTTGTTTAGGGTTTCTCTCATCGTGTTTGTTTTGGGTTTGTCTCACCGTGTTTGTTTAGGGTTTGTCTCACCGTGTGTGTTTAGGGTTTGTCTCATGATGTTTGTTTAGGGTTTCTCTCATCATGTTTGTTTTGGGTTTGACTCACCGTGTTTGTTTAGGGTTTGTCTCATCGTGTTTGTTTTGGGTTTGTCTCATCGTGTTTGTTTTGGGTTTGTCTCATCATGTTTGTTTTGGGTTTGTATCACCGTGTTTGTTTAGGGTTTCTCTCATCGTGTTTGTTTTGGGTTTGACTCACCGTGATTGTTTAGGGTTTGTCTCATCGTGTTTGTTTTGGGTTTGTATCACCGTGTTTGTTTAGGGTTTGTCTCATCATGTTTGTTTAGGGTTTGTCTCATCATGTTTGTTTAGGGTTTGTCTCATCATGTTTGTTTAGGGTTTGTCTCATCGTGTTTGTTTTGGGTTTGTATCACCGTGTTTGTTTAGGGTTTGTCTCGCTGTGTTTGTTTAGGGTTTGTATCACCGTGTTTGTTTAGGGTTGTATCACTGTGTTTGTTTAGGGTTTGTCTCATCGTGTTTGTTTTGGGTTTGTCTCATCGTGTTTGTTTAGGGTTTCTCTCATCGTGTTTGTTTTGGGTTTGTCTCATCATGTTTGTTTAGGGTTTGTCTCATCATGTTTGTTTAGGGTTTGTCTCATCATGTTTGTTTTGGGTTTGTATCACCGTGTTTGTTTAGGGTTTCTCTCATCGTGTTTGTTTTGGGTTTGTCTCATCATGTGTGTTTAGGGTTTGTCTCACCGTGTTTGTTTAGGGTTTGTCTCATCGTGTTTGTTTTGGGTTTGACTCACCGTGTTTGTTTTGGGTTTGTCTCATCATGTTTGTTTAGGGTTTGTCTCATCGTGTTTGTTTAGGGTTTGTCTCACCGTGTTTGTTTTGGGTTTGTCTCATCATGTTTGTTTAGGGTTTGTCTCATCATGTTTGTTTTGGGTTTGACTCACTGTGTTTGTTTTGGGTTTGTCTCGCTGTGTTTGTTTAGGGTTTGTCTCATCATGTTTGTTTTGGGTTTGTATCACCGTGTTTGTTTTGGGTTTCTCTCAATGTGTTTGTTTTGGGTTTGACTCACCGTGTTTGTTTAGGGTTTGTCTCATCGTGTTTGTTTTGGGTTTGTATCACCGTGTTTGTTTTGGGTTTGACTCACCGTGTTTGATTTGGGTTTGACTCACCGTGTTTGTTTTGGGTTTGTCTCATCATGTTTGTTTAGGGTTTGTCTCATCATGTTTGTTTAGGGTTTCTCTCATCATGTTTGTTTTGGGTTTGACTCACCGTGTTTGTTTTGGGTTTGTCTCATCATGTTTGTTTAGGGTTTGTCTCATCATGTTTGTTTTGGGTTTGTATCACCGTGTTTGTTTTGGGTTTGTCTCGCTGTGTTTGTTTAGGGTTTGTCTCACCGTGTTTGTTTTGGGTTTGTCTCATCGTGTTTGTTTTGGGTTTGTCTCATCATGTTTGTTTAGGGTTTGTCTCATCATGTTTGTTTTGGGTTTGTCTCATCATGTTTGTTTTGGGTTTGTCTCATCATGTTTGTTTAGGGTTTGTCTCATCGTGTTTGTTTAGGGTTTCTCTCATCGTGTTTGTTTTGGGTTTGTCTCATCATGTGTGTTTAGGGTTTGTCTCATCATGTTTGTTTAGGGTTTCTCTCATCATGTTTGTTTTGGGTTTGTATCACCGTGTTTGTTTAGGGTTTCTCTCACCGTGTTTGTTTAGGGTTTGTCTCATCATGTTTGTTTAGGGTTTGTCTCATCGTGTTTGTTTAGAGTTTGTCTCGCTGTGTTTGTTTAGTCTCTGTCTGTTTTGGCCACCGTGCCTTTTTTCTGTAGTGTTTGTGTTTTTGTTCAATCTTTTTATTTCTTTATTTATTAATAAAACGCACAAGCAGCGCATTCACATTCACTCACAGTACCATGTGTTCTTCCGGGTCTGACGTCAATTGACTGATGCAGTATCAGCTACACTGAAACAATATAATTAACAAATCTATGGAAATAACTATAAATGTTATCCAATTTATCAAAGGTAATAAATTATTTTTTCTGGATATAGTACATTACTGTTTCGATTTTCATATTAATCAAGTGAGATTTAACACGACTGAAATCCCTCAGGCCACCAGAGAAGTGGTATATTACCAGTGATACCAGAAAAATGGTTTTAGTTCTGATTTGTAAGTTCTGTAGTGACAAGTGTCACTGTGTCTTTATCCGTGAAGAGAAAGGTCACCAAGAGTGCTGTGTGTTTCAAGAGAAATGGGAAATTTCGCATTTCTTTGTGGACATGAATGGAAAGCCAACGTGCTTAATTTGTAAGCAATGTGTGGCTGTTGTGAAAGAATACAGCATTAAGAAGACACTTTGAAGCAAACCATGGCAAGAAATATGATAAATACAGGAACGTTACCTGAAGATAAATACTCTAAATTAGCACAGGCATTGAAAAAGCAGCAATTGATGTTTACGTATACTTGTAGCAGAAGTGATGCTGCTGTTAAAGTGAGCTATGTGATTGTCCACAAAATAGCTGTTTCTTCAAAACCATTTTCTAATGGAGAGTTTTTGAAGAAATGCTGCTCAAAGATGCTGAAATAGTGTGTTCTGAGAAGCAGCAAGCTTTCTCAGTCATGAATATCAACAAATCTAAATGTTGTTCTCAACTAACTGACACACACCATAACTCAATACCGAAGAGATCCTCAGCCCAGTCATGCTCCAGATGTTGATGCGCTGGTTCAAGCAAAGAGGTCCCAAGTATCAGGAAGCAGCAGTAGCAGTCACTAATATTCTTTGTCTTTATCTTTTGGTGTGTGTTAAATAAAATTAAATAAAATTAAATAAAAAATATAGATCCATATCTATTTATATTTTGTGATTTATTGCAATTTTATTTATTATTATTATTATTTATTTCTTAGCAGACGCCCTTATCCAGGGCGACTTGCATTATTACAAGATATTACATTATTTTTACATACAATTACCCATTTACACAGTCAGGTTTTTCTCTAGGTAAAGTACCTTGCTCAAGGGTACAGCAGCAGTGTCCCCACCGGGGATTAAACCCACAACCTTCCGGTCAAGAGTCCAGAGCCCTAACCACTACTCCACACTGCTGCCCATTTACCAGCATCCCATACCTGTCAACACTGAGTTTTCAAAATAAGGGAGCTTTTGTGAACTGAAATCTTAGTGTCCTTAATTGAAGTGAATACCTACATAAGACAAAGGCATACAACTATTCCACTATTACTTGGTAGAATGATAGACTGTGATACGGTGCTCCTTCTAATTGGTTTTAAAAAGGAAAAATATCAAAAAGAAAAACAACCATGACATGCGTCACAATCAAATGCTCTCTTGGCCCCAGTGGTTCTTATTGTACTGTAGTTGTAGTTGGATGATTTGGCAGCAGCACCAGTACTTTGTAAACAGGTCCAATGTGGCTGATTTTGCACGACAGCAAAGCATACATACACAGCTGGCATTGTTACTTTCATCACACGGCAAACCTAAAGGATGAGCTGTGGCATGTACTTTATAACAAGAAAGAAAACCCTCTAAATTCAATAAGTCATCATTAAAATAAAAAAAGCCAAAATACACATCATCAACATGGTATTGCAATGTTATTCACTACACTGCACATATGTGGCGAATCAATAATACCACTGTCAGTAACATTTCATTGTTAACTATCTTCTATTTTAAATGAACACACTAGTACTGTATATAAACACATGCTATCAATCTGAATTTCTAAAGCAATGTTGATGCTGAAATTGTAATAGAAACGCCTTTCACTATTTGTTAGACTTTTTGACTTTCCCGCAGAATTCTTTGCAATTTGTGAGTCTGGTACCATGTTTACTACAGATTTGCTGAACTAGTCACAAGATGTAAAGGTCTCTGCATATGTAACTTTATTGATCTCTGTTTTTCCTCTGGCAACAAAAGTTATTGATACTTGCTCCCACCATTAAAATCAGTCCTGCATAGTTTACAGAAAAAATGCATTTTTTCAGCGTTGCTTCGGATTATGTAAGAATATGTTGTTGTCCAAGAAGCATCAATATTTGTGTTTTTTTTTTACGGGGAGGGCTTATTGCACGCAAAGCCATTGTAGATGGTCAAGTATGTGAGCATGCCTCGTGCACTGAATGTATGCCTGCCACAGGACTCCCCTGGGTCCTAAACCCTGTCAGGTACAGACAGAAATTGCAGTAACCACAGACTGTACATGACTTTTGCAGAAATTAAAGGTTTGCTGACATAAAGGGGTTTAACAGTAGAGTTTTGAACAAAACACAGGAAAAAACCTGTCCGGGAGAATTGTCAAAAAAACAGGAGAGTCCCAGCAAATAAGGGAGAGCTGACAGGTCTGGTATCCTATTGAATAAAAAAATGATATTCTGCAATATTCCATGGGCCGGATCACATCACTCCAGGGGCCGGATCTGGCCCGTGGGCCATATGTTTGACACCCCTGATGCAGAAAATCCTTAATTTCAGAAAATGTGTTTTAACCCGAGTTTGTTTCAACTCATATGTATATATATATATATTTTCTTTTAAGTGCCAGCATTTCTCACATTATTCACAAAGAAAAAAATTCCTGCATAATTTGTATAAATTCATGAGCTGAAGACAAGTAATTCTAGGGCAGCTGTAAGATAGCTGCCAATGCCAGATGATGAACCTTGAAATTGTGGATATAGAAGACAGGATGGGTAATACAATCCCAACCCCTATAGTCTTGCTGTAAATCATTTGTTGTTGCCATTATTTAGGCTGAGGCCCTGTACATGTAAACAGTGTGTTTTTGGAGTTGGTTTTGTAAATAAGGGGGGTGTTGACACAGGCAGGGGCAAAATTACAGGCATTATTAACATTAGGTAAATACATTACATTTACAAATTAGGCATGCACACAGTCACACTAAAGAATCAAGAAGTGTAGTTAACATATTTATTGACTGGTGAAATACAATTCAAAATTGCTGCAGTATGTCCACTGTTTTGTCATTTCAAATATTTTCACAAAACAAACATTAAACTTTAAAGCTACAGTGTGCCACACAAAAGCACATCATGAAAAAACACATTTGTAGGTGAAAAATGCTAGAATAAAAGTCGCTATGTTTAAAAAATATATAAACATGTGACATGTTCGGCCCACTAAAATAAATGGCTTTAAATAATATCTGTAAGTAACAAATGCCCAGTGTGAAAAGACAACACAAAATAAATTAGCATAGCATCCAAAGTAGCACTATAGCATCAAAATGTGCAATACAAAAAATGCCTGAGTTACAACTCTTGCAGTGTCAAAAAAAGAAAAAAAAGAAAAAAATCCAAAATATGGATTATAGTGTGTGACGGGGTATTCCCCGCCCCTGTGCATATTATGCTTTGTGTTATTTTGTATTCATTGTATTAGTATTTAAATGTACTCTTCTGTGTATTTAAAACACACCGTTTTACTGTTATTGTTTTACAGCCTGGATAGGGTAAAATGCCCCACACAGATAAAATCATGAGTATGCGTGGTCAACAGCGAGTGCTTATTGAGAAACTGGCTGTTGAACACACATATGATAAAATCTGTGCTGAATATGGTTGAGGAGTAAATTAGGTAATTGATAGCCAGTTGACCTCTAGGCCACAATATAAAAGACCTGCAGCTTTGGCTGAATGGGGTTAGTGTGTTTAGAGCCGGAACGAGACGTGAGTGAAAGAGAAACTAAAAGAAATCACCTGTTTTGGCCAACATGCCTTTTTGTTTCTGTAAAGTGTTTTGATATTTTTCAAACCTTTTATTTATTTTACAATAAACTGGCACATCAGCACATTCATTCATATCCCAGTACTATTGTCTGTCTACTTGCTTCCTGGCCTGACATCACCACACAAGTCATCGTGTGACTCAAGCTCTTGCAGTGTCTAAAAATAAATACAAAATACAAAATATGTATTGTAGCATAACAACAGGAAAGCGTAATCAATCAGACTGCAGAGTCTGTAGCTGATGCAAGCAGTTGTCTGAATCATTAATGCACAGATCAACTATTTCTATGCAGTTTTTTCTATTCACGTGAGACGTGATATTTCCCCTCAGGCATTATTTGTGCATGAAAGGGGGAGGGATGAACTTAGATGGTGGACAGCCGGCCCGCTGTTGTTTCCCACCAGCTGTGGAGCGTTGCTCAACTCCAAGGTTGTACAGCAGTGGGCCCGCAGGTGTCCAGGTTTCCCACTGTGCCTGCAGAGGTTCCTTGGTGGGGCCTCCCTTCATCTTCGTTTCATACGGGTCTAGTGGGGGGTCACTACTCACCTCTGGGGGGGAATGCTTTCTGAGTGAGGCAACAGACATCAGCAGTCAGCACTCCAAGCTTCTCCCTCTGTGCCTGATACCTGCTGTTCAGTCTCTTCTTCAGATCCCCCTGTGGCTCCACGATCCCGAACCACAGGTTGAGGACTGCCAACAGAGTCTGGAAGTCTTGCTGCTGCTCTGTATCCATGTCCAGCAGTATCTGAAGCACCACTCCTTCCAATGCCTCTGCCATTAGAACATAAGAACATAAGAACGTTTACAAACGAGAGGAGGCCATTCAGCCCATCTTGCTCGTTTGGTTGTTAGTAGCTTATTGATCCCAGAATCTCATCAAGCAGCTTCTTGAAGGATCCCAGGGTGCCAGCATCAACAACATTACTGGGGAGTTGGTTCCATACCCTCACAATTCTCTGTGTAAAAAAGTGGCTCCTATTTTCTGTTCTGAATGTCCCTGTATCTAATCTCCATTTGTGACCACTGGTCCTTGTTTATTTTTTTAGGTCAAAAAAGTCCCCTGGGTCGACATTGTCTATACCTTTTAGGATTTTGAATGCTTGAATCAGATCGCTGCGTAGTCTTCTTTGTTCAAGACTGAATAGATTCAATTCTTTTAGCCTGTCTGCATACGACATGCCTTTTAAACCCGGGATAATTCTGGTTGCTCTTCTTTGCACTCTTTCTAGAGCAGTGATATCCTTTTTGTAACGAGGTGACCAGAACTGAACACAATATTCTAGGTGAGGTCTTACTAATGCATTGTAAAGTTTTAACATTACTTCCTTTGATTTAAATTCAACACTTCTCACAATATATCCGAGCATCTTATTGGCATTTTATATGGCTTCCCCACATTGTCTAGATGAAGACATTTCTGAGTCAACATAAACTCTTAGGTCTTTTTCATAGTTTCCTTCTTCAATTTCAGTATCTCCCATATGATATTTACATTTCATATGATATGCACATTTTTATTGCCTGCGTGCAGTACTTTACACTTTTCTCTATTAAATGTTATTTGCCATGTGTCTGCCCAATTCTGAATGCTGTCTAGATCATTTAGAATGACCTTTGCTGCAGCAACAGTGTTTGCCACTCCTCCTATGTTTGTGTCGTCTGCAAATTTAACAAGTTTGCTTACTATACCAGAATCTAAATCATTAATGTAGATTAGGAATAGCAGAGGACATAATTCTGATCCCTGTGGTACACCACTAGTTACCTCGCTCCATTTTGTGGTTTCTCCTCTAATCAGTACTTTCTGTTTTCTACATATTAACCACTCCCTAATCCATGTGCGTGCATTTCCTTGAATCCCAACTGCGTTCCTATCCCTACTGCATTATATTCGTCTCCATCACTCTCAGACAACCAAGTTTCTGTAACACCTATCACATCGTAGTTACTTGTTAGTGCAGTAGCTTCAAGTTCTAACATTTTGTTTCTGAGACTTCTAGCATTAAGATAAATACATTTAATAGCTGTCTTACTTGAGTTGTTGACTTTGTTTTGATGTGGTCTCCCTTCTGTTTTTTTTGTTTTCTCCCCCCTTCCTTTCTAGTTTAAATGCGTCTGAACCTCCTCAAGGATCCTTTCTCCGAGTAGATTGGTTCCCTTTTTGTTTGAGTGCAGTCCGTTACGCCTATATAGATAGTCCTTGTTGTAGAATGTGCTCCAATGTTCAAGAAAGATGAAGCCTTTCTGTGTGCACCACGATTTCAGCCATGCATTTTGATTTTGTATTTCCAGCTGTCCATATGGTCCTTTGCAAGGTGCCGGCAGTATCCCAGAAAATACCACAGTTTTGGTCTTGTCTTTTTATTTCCTTCCTAGCTCTCTGAATTTGTTTTGCAGGGATTTTGGTCTGTCTCTTCCAATGTTGTTTGTACCGATGTAGACGACTACTACTGGGTCCACATTCTTAGTGATGTGTGTGACAGAGGCTCCTGGAAGGCAGCACACTGTTGTAGTAAGAGGGTCCAAACTGCGAACTGAACTTGCTGTGTTTCTCAATATGGAGTCCCCAACAATCATGACCTCCCTTCTTTTTGCTGCCTGGCCAGCACTGTTTATAGGGTCCTGGATGTTGTTCCTTTCATTCTCTTGATGTTGGTTTTGGTCATCTAAAGTGGCTCAAATTTGTTGGATGTTTTGATTTCTGGTGGTTGTGTTTGACAAAGTTTCTTTATTTCCCTGCTTCTGCCTATCTGAACCCAGCTGTTTCGAACCTCTTCCATCTCCCTGGTGGCTTTCAGTCTGCTAGGGGTGCAGACGTCCATGAATTGTGGGTGTGCCAGCTCCTCAAGCTCCTGTTGCTGTCTCATTTCCTGCAGCTCCATTTCTAACACACTTATTCGTTTAAGCAAGTGCTGGATCGTGCGACACTTTACACAAACTTGGTTGAGCTCTGTTGGGTTTTCTCGGATTTCCCACATCATGCAGTTGTCACAGATCACTGGCTTAATTTTTTTATTTTTTTGGAAGTTTAGTTTAGTTCGTGCAGCTGTCAACCTGCTATCAAACTGCTTCTAACTGCTCTGTACTTTTCCACGACTGAACTTCTCCCATGCTGTCGCATCCACACGCTGTGAACACTGGCAGGCTTTTGTTTGCTGCTGGCTCCGCCCCTCCCCCGTATTCTCAGAACGGCGGCAAATTTGAATCAGCTGTTCTGCGTTCAGCTTGTTATCAGAAAAAGACACGCAGCTGTTAGACTTTAAGCTGCAGTGTTTTCTGATTAAAGCAATTAAAGATTGAACTTACCTTGATTACCAGCCTGCTGCTGGTCTGCTCCTCCATGTGACTCAGCCCCCCATTGTCTGCGGCATGGTGCTTTGCAACGGCACTCTGCTGCCGCTGAGTCCCGCCTTTCCCCCATGGCTGCAGGGCTCCCCTCTCACTGGCTCCGGGCTGCTGGAGCGGGTCCCTGGCTTGGCTGTGGGGCTCCTTTTGGCTGGCAAGTGCCGAGCTGTTGCTCCAACCTGGTCCGCAGCTTGGCCACCTTCACCAGCAGCCATTACAGCCTAAGCAGGCTTGGGCAGGCGCTTTCTGCTCGGCCACCTCTGGCAGCTATGTAGCGAGCTAGACTGGAACTCAAGCAAGATGCTAGTTTTCAGGAAAAACATCACGCTCTTTATTGAACATGAACAGCTGGTACAGTGTTCAGCACCACAAACAGCAACAGCAACACAGCACATTCCAAAAAGCAACTGAACACAGAGCGCTCTTGGCGCTTGCAGATATACAAGACAATCGGACCTGGTTGAATAACTCCAAGTCCCTTACAGGGGTTGGCGCAATGCCAAGTGGGGGAAAGGTCGCAGTTGTCCCAAAGTGCTGCAGCAAGCACACCCGCTGCCTTGCTGCAATATATATGTATGACTGCCTCCACCATATCCCCTTTGAAGGGGATTTCATAATAATATTATTACAAATCGCGGCCAACAGTAAACAAGGATAGTTTTAGAATGTAAATGTTCAAATTATATTTCTTGTACTGTGTAAATTATTCTGAAGTATGTTCCAATTAACATCTTCTTATTTAACATGTCGTTTCTAGAGCTAGTTGTTAATGGATTGCTTCAGCAAGGTACTATTCATATACCAGGACAAACCTTATTAATTAAAACAGGGAGCACTAGCTCTGTGGCAGTTATGACAAGCATGCTGGTGTTGATGCCTTAGGTTTGGTATCTAATGAGACTTTGAGCTTTCAGGCAAAGTAAGACTGCATCGCTGCCTGTCTGGTATGGACTAAGCATTAACACTGTAGGAGACCCTGCTTATCAGCTACCTTGCTATTACTATTCCAATCCCATTATGCATAAGCAATATTTTCATCCTCTTCCCAAGAGATTTATCTGTCTGTTGAAGTAGAAAATGAATATTTTGCAGTTCACTTGTCTGATCAATTAACTACAAGCTGTTGTGGTATTTTACAGCAAGTGGGAGAGCAGTGTAGGTGAGGACAGAGACGTCTAGAGGGAATCTTTTAGCCAACTACAAAAAGATGTTGAGAATAAGCTATCTCAAATGAACCTTTGTTTAAATGGGTCTAGTCAGATATTTCAGCACAACCACTGAAAGCTTTTAAATGACAATCAGAGTGACATGAATTCCAAAGGTGACAAAATATGATTGCATGATTAGAGGATAATAAGTGTTGTTTCATTCAAAGCCAATTTGTATTTCATAAGATGACTTCCCCTTTGTATTCTCGAAGCAGAAACCTGCCTCTAGATAATTGTAGTGAAATTAGAAAAGAACAAAGGCAGGCTACTTGTGTTAGTATTTATCCTGTTTGCTAACTTTGTTCATAAATTGCAAATAGTATACACACCACTACATTATTTGTTACAAAATCATTTATAGGGCATCACAGTGTGTGTAGTTTAATTTTGTCATTGAAATTAGAGTTTAGGTGAACACTGTAAATAAAGACTAAAAGACTAATATTAATGAAAGAACACAAGCTGCCAACAATACATCATATTTTTAAATGATGTGTTTGCTGTTTGAACACGGTTTTATTTCATTATTGATTTATGTATTATGTCACTTATTTAGTTATAGTTTCACAAGTAGTTTGATTATATATTTACTTTTGATTCTTTGTGTTACTGATTTCACCTGATTGTGTTTTATTTTATTTTTCTTTGTGTTTTATTCACATCCTGCAACCAGAAACGGATTTAAGCACTGCCACCTGAAATTAATGAGTGGCCGCCCACACAGCTTAAAAGCCGGCAGGTTAGCCAAACAGGGAGAGAGAGAGATACAGGAGACACAGAGAAAAGTGGAAGCAGGAATGAGCAAGCAGACAGGACTAAAGAAAGGCAGAGAGAAACAAGACTGCGGGGAGCAACTGAGAAAGAAAAGAACAAGATCAACAGAAGCTGAAAGTGGATCGAAACAAGGAAGAGAAAAACAGCATACCGCCTGAAGTCGGACAGGACTGCCCCAGGATGACTGCAGATTAGTGTGTCTGCAGATTTACGCTAGTGAGGGAAGCGACAGGAGACAATTTTTTCCAAGACCAAAGTTAAGTGCACTAAGACAGACGAGGACCTCTCTGGATCCCATTTTAAACGATTTAGACGCATAGAGTCCTGATTACTTTTTATAAAGCGACATTAATCTTTGCAATTCATTGGTGACCTCAAGGCACAGTCCTGCACGGGTCAGATTTTTACTACCAGCTTCCGACCCGGACTCGTTACTACAGGACCCGACCTGAACCCGCAACCTGCTGCCACACCGTTTTCTTACCCGCGACCCGACCCGAACCCACAAGTGTTTGTCCTTTACCTACTGCATGTGCCAACTGACTCTCTCATGCACTCACATTCACACACACAGATATCACTACCATTCTCCACAGATTTAGTTTTTACCGTACACAATAACACAATGACTTTTACAGGTTTTACAAGCAACAAATCCAGTCACATGTTCATGTGATTCTATGATTCTAAATAAATTCCACACTTCTGATTTACCTCTCAAACTATTATCCACTGCATGATATAAACCCTGCGCTATCTCTTCTTTCACTCGTCCACAGACATTTTTAATATCACCAAGCAAACATGATAAAAGGATCTTGCGACTATTCGAACAAGCGGCAAAACAAACCGAGAACACTGCTTAGTCAGCTGACTCCTTTATAATAGCCTCCTGCTTTAGTGCAGAAAATACATTTATCTTCTAATACGTTATTTGGGAAAGGGTTACAGATGAGTACACAGAAAGGACAGAAAAGGTTGGTGGTGATTCAAATTCAGACCTGTCACAGGTGTAGGGGGTTTATGTCTTTAAAACCTTCAGTTTCATATTATAAAATGTAAAGGATAGAGGGAGCAACAAGTGTTCCAACCAGTGTAGATATGTCACTGTACCAGCACCATATTTCAATACCTTGTTTAATTGCTTTGATAGACTACACATTATGATTATTTACCACTTTCAACATAAGCTTGTCAGGCAGTTGTTTTGAGCATTCACTAAATAGTGTTCAAATTCTTGTTAACCAGTTAACGAGTAAGTAGCGGGGTTCCAAAAAATCTAGCGTTACACGTCTCCACTGTAGCTACAACAGTTTAAATAATGTACCTGTAATTTTTATTTTCATTATTAACATCCTTACAACTTTTTACACTGCCTTTAGTCTGTTTCAAAGATCTATGCACTCTAGTGCACTGAGTATTGCCCACATTGTCAAACAGTTAACACAGCAATAACAATCCATGATGTGGTACGGAACAGAAAAGCCAGAGCACTTGTTTTTATGTATGTATGTATATATATATATATATATATATATATATATATATATATATATATATATATATATATTAATTGCTCTTCCTGCAGGTTTACTTTTATTCCGAACAGGGCCAGCACAGGAACATCTTAATAGCACAAGCACACATACCTGTACTCCATAGTACTCCATGATCATTAATGGACTAGCCTAGCTGTATTTAATATCCTCGTTCATCTCCATTGGGTGTTACTGTGCAGGTATGTGTAGCAAATAGCCAAATGAAATACATATTATGAATATTTTTTTGTTTATTTATTTATTTTGTAATTTAAGTAACACTAGCACATACCTATATGTAGCACAAAGGAATTATTCAGGAAAAAGGACACCCCAGAAAAAACGAATATAAATATAATTTCAGTCCGGTTATTGCAGTGAAATGCATATATTAAGATCAGTCTATTAATGCTGCCATCAGTAGAGTGTGACAGCGCCTCTATGACACAGTGCTTGATAGGAGGCTGTGTGGTCCAGGGGTTATAGAAAGGGCTTGTAACCAGAAGGTCCCCAGTTCAAATCCCACCTCAGCCACTGACTCATTGTGTGACCTTGAGCAAGTCACTTAACCTCCTTGTGCTCCGTCTTTCGGGTGAGATGTAATTGTAAGTGACTCTGCAGCTGATGCATAGTTCACACACCCTAGTCTCTGTAAGTCGCCTTGGATAAAGGTGTCTGCTAAATAAACAAATAATAATTGGGATACACCTTGGATTAGCCTTAACAAAGACACCAGGGTGAATGCAGTAAATTGTAGATGGATGTGTGGAGCTGTACAGTTCACAAGAACTTTTCTTTTACTTTTTGCAGAAAATCAATAAAAGTGTGTAAAAGCAGATTCACAAAGCTTTAACTCATGAATAAAATACAGTTTAACATCCATGGTACTATCCAGAACATGCAGGAAGGGTACGTTGTCATCCCATAACGCCCTGTGTTGTAAGACCGAAAGAGGGGTTCCTAGCCATTTTGGCTTGATAAACACCATACTGTAGCATTCAAACGTCATATGGTAAGGACAATACAAAAAATGATTTATGTAACTGCGAGAAGAACACACAGAAATCTCAATCTAAAATATTCAAATCTAAAATTTGATAGCTGATATAGAGATCTTGCTTCTAAGCTAAACATAGCAGCTACAAAGGAAAACAGTCCAAGTAATGTTTTAAAACCATTGCATAGTCTCACATATATGCTCCAGTTCAAAATCAATAAACTCTAATTTGCTTAATATTACAGAAAGAAATGTATCTTGAACGGCTAAGAGTTTAGCATAATAATGCATGTTACAAAATACTGGTAAGTAATTTTCATTACTTTCAGATAAAAAAGGGTTGTTCACTACTGCGCTTAAAAAATAGTGAAAATATTTCACAAAGAACACATCGCACCATACTTTAAGCACCTATCATACTTTAAGTACCTAAAATCATCAATGTAGTTAAAATGCCCAAACGTACAGTAATACTAAGAGGTAAATTGTATTTTGAATAACCATACTAACATAAAAAAACTGGTATTGTAGCTGCTGTTTCATAAACACATGCAAAATACCCCAGCAGCGCAAACAAACACTTTTCTTTTTTTTTTTTACTGGTGTAATAATTGATCTGTGCACCAACTATGACAAAATCCACAGACCACTTCTTAAAAATTCATTGAAAACAATACAGTTCCATCCTCAACCTGCTTTCATTTGGCAATGTTGATTGTGCTTATTCCCAAAATCATGCTGCTGTTGTCTGGTCTGCCCATTTTCGTTTTTTTTTAATGTATTCAATAAAAAAGCAAATCATATTTAACCAAACTAACTCTAAACCATCTATCCAGGATGCAAATCCGGATGTATTAAATTAATCAAACACATCTAGAGCTGATTAACTCAATTCTGGAAAACAAAGATGACCGTGCATCAGCTTCATTGATCGTCTGTACCGTGTGCTATAGTGCCAGTGGCTGTAGAGTACAGGAATGTAAAAAACAAATAAATACAATTATTAAAGCTCCAGAGGGTTGTTTGTGTGTTCATTTCTTGGGCAGTGCATTATTACATTACATTTCATGTACAATTGTATTTTATTATTTTAATTTTATAAGATTGTACATGAGTTTGGAAGTGGTAGTTTGGATTTTAAAAACAATTTTAGCAAAATATGGCTTTTTCACCAGTTCTTTTTTGTTTTCTAAAACAAACATAGTATAACGTCAGATCAATATACATTAAACCAGACAACAAACACTAAACCCCTTTTCTACCGCATTTAAGTTTTAAGCTTATGTAAATAAAAATCTATTGATTGACCCACCAAATAAGTATTGATTGGTAAGATATAATAAAACAGGACAAAAACGATTATTTTAGAAACAGTTTATTTTAGTTTGGCATTTCTCAGTGCTGGCAGGATGCAGACTGCTTATTTCTCTCCGTCTACTCCATAGTTTTTGCAAACTGGAAGAGCGCAGGTACTCTAGATTTACCTTCCATGCTGCTGATGCTCTTCTCTCTGTCTAGAGGCGCAGGCCTTGTGCGCGCCAGAAGAAGGGTTGCATTTATTGAAAATGAAACTGATCGTGTAATTAATTTTATCATAAAGACTATGACTCGAGTCAAGTGGAGTGGAGTCGAGTCACTGATTCGAGTCATTACAACTCTGAGTTACCTTGTATAGTTTGTTTATGTGCAAAAGGACTGAGTCCAGCAAGTGTTCACATTGAGGTTTAGCAAGCAAACCAAGTTTGTTTGCCAAACGGACCGAGACCACCTCTTCAGGTGTACTCGGTACAGTACATTTCCCAAGCAGACTTCTTTGTTCACGCTTCACACCAAATGTACCATACAGTGTGGACCAAAACCTAAACTGACCCAGTGTTAACACAGCCTTAGATATTTAAACAGGATTAATCCTCTAATGTGCAGCATTTCTTTTCCAGGGATGTCCTGGCGTCGTTTATAGGGTTTGGGAATGTAAAGACTTTTCTTTGTTTTGGTTTTGACTACCTCTTACTGTGTCTCAGATAAAGTAGAATGCATTGGGCATTAATAGAGGGCGTACAGGAAACGGGTGGGTTAGAGGAACGGATATGAAAGGAGAAACATAAATAAAGTTGAAGTTCAAACATCAGTGCTACGTTTGTATTCTTTTGTGTAAAGACAGAACATCACAGATACCACTTCCTGCAGTGCCTGTGTTTTTGAGTATCTCCCATCCAATTGCTGACCAAGATATCTTAAAACTATTAAAACATGGGTTAATTATAATAAGATAATTTATACGCATGTCAGGTGACAAAGGCATCAGCCATTATTTCATAATCAGTTTCTTATGCTGTCATAATAAATGATGTTTTTCACATCAAAGATATATATTTTCTGATGTACAATTAATTAAGTAAAACAGTCTTAATCTCAAGCAGATTCTTCCGGCCCAGATATATAAGCTATTATTAAATCTAAGCATTTATCTTCATTAAACAAACATTTAATTATAGTGTCCTGGATTTTGCAGGGTGTCTTATTGCAATACTTCTAGAACTCAGACATGGTACTTAACATAAGATGTTTGTAGTCAGGGATTTGCTGTGGGGATGTCAGCACGTATATAGGGAATAATGCATGGAGCAGTGTGTGATGTGAGAATTGAATGCCCACCTGAGGGGTGGGATGCTACATAAACCCGAGGGGTGGTTTATCCAAGCATCCCACCCCGAGGGTGGGCATTAAATTCTCATTTATCACACACTGCCCAAAGCATTTTTTTTTTATAATCTGTGGTAAGCATTTATTTTCCTGTCAGTTTTAAAATTCTGTGTTGCTTGTTGTGGAATTCCTTTCAGTTTGACAGCTCACACTGGTGCTCTGTTGCTGGTGAGCATGCGTTTCCTGTAATAACCGGCCGGTTATTTATGGGAAATATCAACTGGATGAGCCCATTGAAAGGAAACAGTTCAAAGCTATTTTTTTTTTTTTTTTACATATTTAGAAATACTAAAAGCAACTTAGTAAATACAAAATGTTTTTCCATGTTTGACTTATTTACTTGCTTATATGACGTACTGTAACTAGCGGTGTTCATACCTCAGCATAGATATTGTCTAATACGAACAGAATCTGCATATGCACATTCCTCTTAATGGCACCATGGGACCATTAATGAAAAAATAGTACTATTCATGCATATTAGAAAATCTATATGGTTATCCCTGGATGGGTTTGCCTCAAAATGCTTAATATGCTAGTTTATAACATTTGACCCAACTTATGTCAAGCATGCAAAATCAATTGTGTGCATTTAGGCTGTATTATATTAGCTCAGGTAGCACTGGTATAGTTTGTTTTTAAAATATGGTCTGCTCAGGATGTGTTTAACAGAGTGTGTGCTGTCTTGTTTAAAGATATTTGCAAACTTTGGGTCATTGTACATATCTGCTGTGGTCAGCTATAATGAATCATTGTCCACAAAGTCTGTGAGGTATATTATGGGAGTTTTGGATATCTGTGGGTAGAGTTTCGATTATCCAAACCATTTTTAAAAATTAGATAACAAATATCAGTGCGTGTGGTTTATAAGAAATGTTGTACAAGTATACATAGAAAGTGGAATTTCTTCTTCTTAGAAAGGACTAATTCAAGTATTTAGCAGCTTTTATCTATGTTGTTATTTAAAAACGTAAATGATTTAATTAAAATTTCAATTAATAATTCAAATGAACTATATTGCATTCTATACAGGCCTGTGAATCACTCTTCTGTTTGTAGCACTGCTACTCAAACACAGAATGTGGTTAGAAGCAAATTGGGTGAATTACAACAAAGTCCACACCCCAGTCATTCTTCATAACTAGAGAACTGAATTTGGTGCATGTGACAGGGAGGACCCTGTCGCTGGTTCTTGCGCGGTTGTGTGCAGCTGGGACGTGTAACAGGAGACATGTTGCTAGGCAACCAATTGAGCAGGGAGGCTCCCCCGGCGCTGAGCTGATCGGGAGGTCTGGATTGGCTAGGGGGCGTGCCCGGGAAGCCTGCACGCTGCTCGAGGCGATTGCACCACCATGGTTACACTGACAGGTGCTTTGTTTACATCAAAGAGAGCGTCCACTCCGCAGGATAACTACTGCAGAACCCTTCAACTGCAAGACGGTGCCTGTGAAGGCTCTGCTCAGCCAGGACCATCAGAAAGAACCGGAGCCGCCGGGAGGCCAGGAGCAACAGCAGTAGGTTAGTTTAGGGGATGTGGATCCCTACCAGTATGGAGAGGGTATCCTAGTGTAGTAGGTTCCTGGAGCGGGATGTCTCTTATAATGAAGTTAGCACTCGCCTTGTGCGGCAAAATTTTACTTGGAGCTTTGTTTTGTTTTGTTTATGATACGAAGGCTACCACTGCTTGTACCCTAGTGGCACCTGTGTGTTTATTAAATCTGTGCACCTGTGCGGCATGTTAACACCCAGTGCTCTGTGTCTGTCTCATTATTATTCAGTGACGACCCACTGAATATATTTGAAGAAGATGATTATTGATTTTGAGATTCATATTATTTGTAGTAAGCAAGTGATCTCAGTGGAGTAAAAAAGGGGGAAAAGTACCACAACTCATTGACCACAAACCAGTATACTATCTACTTTTTTGGTAAGCCTTCCTATAAAATATTCAATTGAGCCATTGTGAATTTGGGAAAATTGGAAAACAGCCCTGTGGCAGAGCAGGGCTCTGCCCTTAGAAATACTGGCAGGGAAGGAGTTAAATTCTCCTCCCTGCCCAGATTGATTGTGTCAGGTGGGAGCAATCAGTTAATTAATCATCCAATTAAGGACCCAGCCACCTGGCATAAAAGGAGGCCTCAGCCTCTCATTTTGGAGAGAGAGTTCCAGAAGGAGAGGAAGCAACTGTTTGTCTGTGTGTGCTGTTTTGTAAGTTTTTGAATCCAGTGAAGGCAACGCCCAGCCTGGAAGCCTTATTCTTGTAAGTTTTGTTTTGTGTATTTTGTGTTTAGAAACCTTTTTGTTTGGCCCTTGTGCCGATTTATTTTGTATTTTTGTTTATTAAAAAAACTTTATTTTGAACTTTAAACTGTCTCTGAGCCTCAACCTCGGTCATTCTTGTCACAAGCCCTGATAAAACAAAACAAATTGGTGGTCAGGCACCAATTGTGTTATGTTATTGTGGAATGTCTGTAGAACTGGGAGTTTTTTTTTTTTTATTTATAATATCATTTAAATACTAAGCTTGCTCATAGAAATTCATTATAAACAGGGGCTGTTCAGTTCTTAAAAGAACAATTATATATTACTGAACATTGCTTTTGCAATTATTTCAATTAAAGTGTTCTGACTTGACTCAGTTATTTCTTTTGGGGACTATGGTGATATGCTCGCTGTCATTGCCAAAGGATGAATGTTTTATTAAGAAACGTATAATTTTTTATAATTGACTACTGGGATTTATTTTAACACAAACAAACATCTAATGAATTTTAATTGTCTTGTTAATTTTGTTATTTGTGTGTCTGTTCCCAAGAAATAGCTTTTAAATGTTTGAGTCAATAAAGTTTTTACTTAATAAAGCTTCTGTATTTTACAAAATGTTGTTATTTTCTCATAGCGGGGGTTATTTGCAGGTTTATTGTATGTTGTGTGGTACCAGCTATATATATTTTCCTTAATTTATTGTAATGTAAACGGAGATAATGTTGGAGTTCTGTTAGATGTGGTAAAAATCCTGACCAGATTAGGTTTCAGTTTTACATGCACAAGAAAAACCAAGACAACAATAATATTTCAATTTTCAATCTTTTAAACAATTCCTCAATGTTTATAGTGATCCTCAAACTGTATTTCATTTTGCTACTTTTGACAGTAAATGGAGTTAATATAAGTTACTAAATAAAAAGGTGTATTTTTATTTGGAGAAAGGCATTTCAATGTACTTTTAATAAATTCTTATAATTAGGTAAGAGGATTTAAATGCCCTGTCAGGATGTGAGTGGTGCAGGTAAGGATACAATGTCCACAAAGAAGGTGTTTTTACAGCAATTGTCCTGTTTTAAAGAACTGTGTCCCCACTACCAGCAATGGTATCGGGGATCAAACAGTAGGCTTGCAGTCCCAAACAATAATAAAGCAATAAATACAGTCCAAGGTGCTGGCACGTGTTGTGGGGATGGGTACGTGCTGAAGTGCTGGTACAGTTGTAGTGGCAGTGCGGCTGGTAGTGCTGGCTCCGTGGCTTCAGCTCCCGAATCCGTCTCCATCTGCTAGCACACAAAAAACAACAAACACAGCAGCACTCCCGTCTGCTCACGTGTCAACGTAAGGGACCGTACTCGTGTAGCTGCATCCTCTTTGTACTGCTAAACTCCTCCCTGTGATCAGTGCGGCGTAC
Organism: Acipenser ruthenus; assembly: GCF_902713425.1. Classification (NCBI taxonomy): domain Eukaryota; kingdom Metazoa; phylum Chordata; class Actinopteri; order Acipenseriformes; family Acipenseridae; genus Acipenser; species Acipenser ruthenus. Next base: position 10,927,090 of record NC_081192.1, on the reverse strand, counting down.
CACCAATCTTACTTAGCGCTGTTCCAGGTCAGGAGGTAGATGTGCAGCTCAGATTCATTCTCTCCCATTCACATGCTCCCACTGTTAATAACACCCATTCCCTGTCACATATGTAAATACCAAATTTGAGCGATCAGTGTAGTACAAAAACTGAATAAACATATGCATTGTACATGTAAAAATGTAAGTGTGACATATGGGCAGACATCAACAGATTCTGATACTTCCAATTATTTGCGATGATGAAGAATGCTCGGTAATAATGTATATAAAGTCAGACTGACAAAAACCTCCTTATATTCCTAGATTAGATAGTCTTAATAATTTGTGTTAAAGAATGACAAAACCTAGTTTTATAATTGGATAAACTTCTCTAAAAGTAAAATGTTAGTTTACATGGAGACAGATGACCAGTCTCCAAATAGCAGCAACATTGATGTTATGAAGAGGAATCCAGAACAGAAAGAAGTCTTGGATTTAGGTTTAGGAGATTTGAGAGAATAAATATGTTTGAGTTTGTCTTTCACAACAGTGCTCAGTTAATTGTACAGAAAACATCATGAAGTAATGCCAAGCCAAAAAATAGATTCACAGAACTATATTTATGGTACATTTTACATGATATGATTTGGGAAGATCTGACGAAATAACATATATTGGCAAAGTCGACGATCTTCGCTGGGGACTCGCGTCATATGGGCTTGTGGCAGAGTGTCCCGCCCGTATTTATTATTTGTATTTTTGTTTGCGGCGCGGATAAAAGCGCTGCGTCTTTTGTTATTGTTTTTTTTTATATTTATAATTTAAAAACCCTGTGAGGATGCATGACTGATCAGCTACTGATTATTTAACTAGCCGACAGTCATGCATCCTTACCAAACACGTGCAGACTGTGGCCGAGGGGTAATAAGATAATTAACAGCTAGTTAACCCCTCGGCCAGAGTATAAGAACCTGCAGCTGTCCGTGCTACAGGGTTGGGTGGACAGAGAGGAGGTACGGGGAGATAGAGAGGAGACAGAAATTAAAATAAACAATTGCTAAAACGTGCTGGATTAGCCAGCACGACACTTACTTCTTTGTCTGTTTATTCGTTTGGCCCTCGTGCCCTTTTGTTTTTGTTGTTTTGTTCAAATCATTTGTTTTGTTTATTAATAAAATCAACTGAACGCCATTGCGTTCAGTTTCACCCGCCCATCCATTGTTGTGATTCAGTTACTTCCTGGTCCATGACGTCACCACACCTCACCACTGTGAGCCATCCTGCCACATATGGTGTCCTGCGTGGGACAAACAACGCCTCCAGGAGCCGGACCAGGAAAAGGACGTTTTTTTGTTTTTTTCAAAAAGTGTGTTTTTTGTGTTTGGAGGAAAAATTAAAAAAATGGATAAAGTGGATGCCTACATATAGAGATGGCATGCGCATCAGAGGGAGTTGAAGGAAGGAGAGGCTACATGGTGCCTTGCCTGCCTGGAGTATTGGCACCTCCCTGATGTGTGCCCATATGAAGACCCCCTCTTTGTGCAGGCCTTCGATCGAGGTGAGGTGAAGACCGCGGAGGAGTGGATCCACCTGAAGGCCGTATCATCGCCGCAGGGGGATCAGGAAACCTGCCTCAAAGGGGAGGAGTGGTGCTTTGCCGTCGGCAAGGTTGGGCACAAAACACCTGACCAACCCCCTCCATGGCAGGAGGTGGAACTGCTGGTCCCGAAGAAGGAAAGGAGTGGTGGTGCCAAGAAGGCAAAGAAGCAGGCTCCAGCGCCTGAGTGGGAGCAGCCCGAATGTCCACAGCCCAAGAGGGGGGAGTCGGTGCATCCACAGCCCAGAAGCGGGAAGCGCGTGCATCCAGTGCCCAGAGGGGGGGAGCACGTGCATCCAGCGCCCAGAGGGGGGGAGTGCGAGCATCCAGCCCCCAGAAGGAGGGAGCCCGTGCATCCAGCGCCCAGAGGGGGGGAGCCCGTGCATCCAGCGCCCAGAGGGGGGGGGGGAGCCCGTGCATCCAGCGCCCAGTGGGGGGGGGGAGCCCGTGCATCCAGCGCCCAGAGGGGGGGGAGCCCGTGCATCCAGCGCACAGAGGGGGGGAGCCCGTGCATCCAGCGCCCAGAAGGGGGGAGCTCATAGGTCCAGAATCTAGGCCTCCAGGAGCAGAGCAGCGGGAGCTGCCTCTGCCTCCGCCACATCCACCGCTTCCACCACCAGGAGCAGAGCAGCGGGAGCTGCCTCTGTCTCCGCCACCTCCACCACTTCCACCACCAGGAGCAGAACAGCGGGAGCTGCCTCTGTCTCCACCACCACTAGGGGCAGAGCAGCAGGAGCTGCCTCTGCCTCCTCCACCAGCAGAGGGTGAATGCCTGCTGGTTCCGCCTCAACCACCGTGGGAGAACTGCTTGCCCCTCCCACCTCCACCAGCAGAGGGTGAATGCCTGCTGGTTCCATCTCAAGCGCTGTGGGAGGACTGTTTACCGCTCCCAGCTCCACCAGCAGAGGGTGAATTCCTGCTGGTTCCGCCTCAACCGCCGTGGGAAGATTTCTTGCCCCTCCCACCTCCACCAGCAGAGGGTGAATACCTGCTGGTTCCATCTCCACCTCCACCAGCAGAGGGTGAATACCTGCTGGTTCCACATCCACCGTCATGGGAAGGACTGCTCCTGCCCTGCCTCGCACCGCCCAAAGATGCCTGCTTCACACCGCCCAAGGATGCCTGCTTCGCACCGCCCAAGGATGCCTGCTTCGCACCGCCCAAGGATGCCTGCTTCGCACCGCCCAAGGATGCCTGCTTCGCACCGCCCAAGGATGCCTGCTACGCACCGCCCAAGGATGCCTGCTACGCACCGCCCAAGGATGCCTGCTTCGCACTGCCCAAGAATGCCTGTTGCTCCGCATCGCCTGGGGCTGCCTGTTGCTCTGCATCGCCTGGGGCTGCCTGTTGCTCCGCATCGCCTGGATCTGCCTGTTGCTCCGCATCGCCTGGGGCTAACTGTTGCTCCGCATTGCCTGCAGAGCCACCAGTTACAAGGTATGAGGGAGAAGTGGAGTTCCCGCTGCCGCCTCCATGGCCAGGGGCTCCCCTCCCGAGTTCGCCTCCCGAGGGTCCGCTGCTGCTGCCGTCGCCTCCCGAGGGTCCGCTGCGGCTGCCGTCGCCTCCCGAGGGTCTGCTGCGGCTGCCGTTGCCTCTCAAGGGTCCGCTGCTGCTGCCGTTGCCTGCCGAAGGTCTGCAGCTGCTGCTGTCGCCTCCCGAGGGTCTTGTTTTGCCTGGGGTCGCTACCAGTCCTGCCATGCGGCAGGAAATACTGTGGCTGGAGCCCCATGAAGGGGAGCTGCCGGCCACGGAAAAGGGGGGTGGGGATCAGGAGACTAGCTCCCCCAGCCGCACTTTCGCGGCAGGAAATACTGTGGCTGGAGCCCCATGAAGGGCAGCTGCCGGCCACGAAGAAGGGGGGGGAGGTCAAAAGACCAGCTCCCCCCGCAGCAATTTCGCTGCAGGAGAAAGGGTGGCCGGAGCCCCATGGAGGGGAGCTGCCGGCCATGAAGAAGGGGGGGCAGGTCTGGAGACCACCCCCCAAATTTTTCTGGCCAGAGGAGCTGGCCTGTGCGTGGTCCACTGAGACGCTACAGTTGTTGGGGTGGGAGGAGGACATCCCGCCGTGGCCGCCCCCGGAGACACCTTGCTTCCCCTGTTCCTGGGCCGAGACTGCTACCCGGGACTTTAGGGAATAAGGGGGGGAGGTGGCCGAAAGGGGGGGCATGTGTGGCGGAGTGTCCCGCCCCTATTTATTATTATTTGTATTTTTGTTTGCGGCGCGGATAAAAGCGCAGCGTCTTTTGTTATTGTTTTTTATATTTATAATTTAAAAACCCTGTGAGGATGCATGAATGATCAGCTACTGATTATTTAACTAGCTGACAGTCATGCATCCTTACCAAACACGTGCAGTCTGTGGCCGAGGGGTAATAAGATAATTAACAGCTAGTTAACCCCTCGGCCAGAGTATAAGAACCTGCAGCTGTCCGTGCTACAGGGTTGGGTGTACAGAGAGGAGGTACGGGGAGATAGAGAGGAGACAGAAATTAAAATAAACAATTGCTAAAACGTGCTGGATTAGCCAGCACGACACTTACTTGTTTGTCTGTTTATTCATTTGGCCCTAGTGCCCTTTTGTTTTTGTTGTTTTGTTCAAATCGTTTGTTTTGTTTATTAATAAAATCAACTGAACGCCGTTGCGTTCAGTTTCACCCGCCCATCCATTGTTGTGATTCAGATACTTCCTGGTCCGTGACGTCACCACACCTCACCACTGTGAGCCATCCTGCCACAGGGCTCTGATGCTCTGGCAGGTTAGGGAGGCAAAACCGGCAGGGACTATTTCTCCTAATCTTGCTACATCAGACCCAACGACCAGGCACCTAATGAGCTCAGGCAGACACTTGCTGTGTTGTTTAAATATATTTTACAACATTTTACTTTTATACTCAAACTTCTTTATGACATGTGCACTCTTTTGAAATCTACATAGAAGACACCTAAAGGTGTCAAGTATGAATCTGTACAAATAAACACTGTTTCCAAAATGCTTTGTTTATTCTACAGCTATGATATGACGTGGTATAAACGTCCAAACAAGTACCAAACTATCTATATCAATTTTAAATCACTTGTTCCATCATTGTTAGTTTGTTCATAGGTTGACTTGTTTGACTTGTGAGATTTGCATTAGAAAGCGAATTCACATTCAGTCTGAGCTGCAGGGGATATCACAAAAAAAGGGGATTCCTTAATTGTTTTGGCTTCTTTTTAATTTTTTTTATAACTGTAGTCGTCGGCAATGATTTTTACCCCAGTTTTCTCCCCAATTTGGAATGTCCAATTATTATTTTCATCCTGGTTCACCGCTGCAACTCCCACGCCAACTTGGGAAACAGCAGCAGACACATGCATCCTCCGAAACGTGTCCTGCCAAGCCATCTTTTTTCATGCTGCAGGTCTACAGCGAAGCCACCAGACCCATAGTGCTGGAGAAAAACACAGATCTGAGTGGCTTCTAGAGCAGACCCGTAGACGCCCTATTCGCCACAGGAGTTGCTGGTGCTCGGTGAACCAAGGATTGCCCTGCCAACCTGAGCCCTCCCCACCCGGGCGGCCAATTGTGCGCCGCCCCTTGAGAACTCCCGGCCACGATCGGTGAAACTATTTCTTTTAAAAAATAATTGTCAATAATAACGGTTCATAAATTATTCTATACTTATACAAGTTGCTACTTTGTAGCTGTTCGACACCATTATTAAATACATTGTGGCATTTTGTATATTTACTTGCAACACTATTGTAATAATGTTCATTATTTGTGAGGACACTCAATTATCCTCAACTCCTCCAGTGACAAATACTTTGCATTGAAGATACTTTTTACCTTTTAAGCTGCATTTGTTTGGGTCTTTGATAGGCACAGTAGCTGTATTTTGAAAGGTAGGTCATTTCAAGCAAAGCAGTCTCCCTAGCTTTCTATGTTTCTCATTTTAATTTCTAATTGAGTTGAAATGCGACCATGATAACCGCCATGGGGGTGGAGCAAGTAAAAAAAAAGTTGCGAAGGAGGGGCTTGATTAAAAAAAGGCTGTTCCAGCAGCATTTGCCTGTGAATGAAGCAACAGTGTGCTGTAATATGGTGTAGCAAACCAACATCAGATAATGCAGCTCTCCATGTGGACCTCTAGCCAAGATCAGGAACTTTGTACGACCAAGACTCAAACCGATAAGCTCCGGATTGCATTTCTCACACCACATTCCACATAGTACCTGGGATGCTACTGAGGACCCTTGAGTCTCTTTTTCCTGGTATAATACCATGAAATACATCTAAAATAGTCTTGGCAACTCGATTGAAATGTTTTTTGTTGTATTCAATACTTGGAATGAAACATTTCCACTGACTGTCATTTTATTTGATTTGTATAAAGTTGTACAGATCATCAGGAAACTTTTCAACATACATGCATTCATCAGCATTCCTCCTAACTTGTTAATGCTAGAGACTGCACATGAAAGCTAGAAATAATCAAATCATCAAACCCTTAAACTAAAAAAAACTATTTAAGTTTATGATTAGGGAATGATGGCTGGCCTAGCGGCACTCATTCCTGGACTTTGGAATGTGACAAGGTAAACAGAGGGGCTCAGGGGCAGATTACAGTGAAACTGTAACAGTATTTTAAATGGGTGCTTGTGTCTTACTAAATGTGCATTTCTTTAAAAATAGAATTTTTTTTCTGTGCCTGGACAGTTTCTACATCTCTGCAAAGACAGCTAACATACTTCACATTCTATGCTGCGTCATCCCCTCATATTACTTTCCCATACCTTTACACACCTACACCTGTAGCCTTGTTTAACTAGTTATACTGCATCTTTTTCATTCACCTTGCAAAGTATGCGTGAGATACTAATAATGTTTCAATTGACATTTCAATTTTAAATGTTCTAAAGGATTCCAATGAGTACAATTTACCATTTTGTAGAGCAAACCCTCATAAAACGTTTTGGCAAGCAAGATTTCAGCAGGTAATTGATTTTGATATGTCAGTAAACAGTGCAAGCAAGCTGATGTTCCACTTTTATAAAGAAATACATATTTTTCTGTTTTGTAAATATTTTAAAAAGAGAGGTGTTGTGTTACATGAGCTCATTTATGTTTTGAATAACCCTATGTTATGACTTATTACTCTTTCATCTTTTTTTTCTAAATCCTCTCATTCTACACAAATATGTAAAAGCACTTGCTGTAAACTCGCTGAAATATCATGTAGTCACTTCTCAATCGTGTATGTAAACTATTTAATTTGAATTTCAGGTAAGATTTAGATGTCCTCGAAAGCATGCCATATTGTTTGTGTTGATTTATTTTTCTTTACAGTTTAAGCTTTAAAGTTGGCGAAAGCAAATAAAAAGTACATTTTGAATAGGTTCGAAAATGAGAGTGATGAAATAAGGAATGGTTACCACCAAGCAGAAAATATGCACATTTTATGTGTAAGTTAATTATGGCACTTCAGAGGCGCTTTTGAAAGGATAAGGAAAGCTGCATAAATTTAGCTGTAATCCAGGCAGGCAAAACTCATTTGCAAGGACGGTCTTATCTAGCCACTGCAGCTTTCTCAAAAAATTAACCTTGGATATTTGGGCCCAATTCAGAAAGTATTTGATTTTTTTTCTCCTCTGCTCAGCATATGAGAATTTCAAATGCAATACAATAGCTGACTTTTAAGAGGCACTACTAATGCTGTAGGCAGTTCAGAGTTATTACTGCTATGTAAAAAAAAAAAAAAAAAGAAAAGAAAAAAACATTGGCCTTCATGGCCGTTATTCCAGCTCCTTATATATGCATCAGAAGGCCTATCTGGAAATGTATGGTGTTTTTTTTTTTGGATTAAGGGAGGATGCAACTCATTTTTATGCACTTAAAATAATCATCAAAGTTCATTGCTGAAGAAGTCATGCATACTGGCTTGCTCATTCCACTGGAAAGGAAAATATTCCCCATAAAATATGTTTAATGAAGTGTTGGACTGAAGTCTATTCAGAAATTATTGGTTTGTATGCAGCGCAATTAAAAGTTTGGTTTTCTTTTCTTGTTTATCTTGTAAAGTGGACTCTTTGACTTGTATATTAAGTTTAATAAATTTGAATATTTGACACCTAAGGATTCTGTTTACAAATAAAATAAGCGATTGCAAATACACAGAAATAGATTTACCACAAACACAGTGAAACAGAATGTATGTAGCAACAGTGTGCCTTGCTCTTCATGCTCTCACCACATTTGTGTTGTGATATCTTGGGCAACCCAGGAGCTGTATTGTATTTTATGAAATTAAACTCCTAGTCTACAGGAAATAGAATAGGAAAATACTAATTATTATGAAATTGTTCTGATAAACTCTCTTATTGGTTGTAAGTGATCACATGACTGTGAAGTGATTTCCGCACTATTGCACAGCTGTGGCAGCATTCATTCACACTGTAGTTTTTTGTGTGCTACCAACTTGACAGAAAATAAAAGATAACAGTGACCATTTTGTCTTTCACCTTGAAATCTGAATACTTTCATAAATATTTAATATAAGGAATAATGGACACCAAACCGCATAAAAAAGGGTGTAATTAGAAATGCATTTATTAATCTCACCAGAAAGCCAGTATATGTATGAAAATATTCAGATTTCAAAGCGAAAAACATAATAGCCGTTGTTATTTTTAAATGTTATGTCAAGTTGGTAGCACACTGATACAACTACAAGTTTGCTTATTAACAATTCATTTTCAACTGCAGTATTTTATTTTATTTTTGGGGGTGGGGGTGCACGGGATGACTTATTATTACTGTATTATTATATATGTCTTATTACTAAGAATCAGGGTAGAACATTTGCTTGGCTTTTTTGAAGTGGAGTTGGTCGATTTCTTTTTGAGGATGTGAGTGTTGGTGCTGGAGACAAAGGCAGTATAATAATAAAACTGCTCCGTGGTGCTGTGTTAGTGCAGGTGCTCGTGCTCCATGGTGCTGTGCTCCGGTGTAGTGCTGTGTTAGTGCAGGTGCTCGTGCTCCGTGGTGCTGTGCCCCGGTGCTGTGCTGTGTTAGTGCAGGTGCTCGTGCTCCATGGTGCTGTGCTCCGGTGTAGTGCTGTGTTAGTGCAGGTGCTCGTGCTCCATGGTGCTGTGCTCCAGTGCAGTGCTGTGTTAGTGCAGGTGCTTGTGCTCCGTGGTGCTGTGCTCCGATGCAGTGCTGTGTTAGTGCAGGTGCTCGTGCTCCGTGGTGTTGTGCTCCGTAGTGCTGTGCTCCGGTGTAGTGCTGTGTTAGTGCAGGTGCTTGTGCTCCGTGGTGTTGTGCTCCGTAGTGTTGCGCCCCGGTGCAGTGCTGTGTTAGTGCAGGTGCTCGTGCTCCATGGTGCTGTGCTCCGGTGTAGTGCTGTGTTAGTGCAGGTGCTCGTGCTCCGTGGTGCTGTGCTCCGGTGCAGTGCTGTGTTAGTGCAGGTGCTTGTGCTCCGTGGTGCTGTGCTCCGATGCAGTGCTGTGTTAGTGCAGGTGCTCGTGCTCCGTGGTGCTGTGCTCCGGTGCAGTGCTGTGTTAGTGCAGGTGCTTGTGCTCCGTGGTGCTGTGCTCCGATGCAGTGCTGTGTTAGTGCAGGTGCTCGTGCTCTGTGGTGCTGTGCCCCGGTGCTGTGCTGTGTTAGTGCAGGTGCTCGTGCTCCATGGTGCTGTGCTCCTGTGTAGTGCTGTGTTAGTGCAGGTGCTCGTGCTCCGTGGTGCTGTGCTCCGATGCAGTGCTGTGTTAGTGCAGGTGCTCGTGCTCCATGGTGCTGTGCTCCGGTGCAGTGCTGTGTTAGTGCAGGTGCTCATGCTCCGTGGTGCTGTGCTCCGGTGTAATGCTGTGTTAGTGCAGGTGCTGTGCCCCGGTGCAGTGCTGTGTTAGTGCAGGTGCTCGTGCTCTGTGGTGCTGTGCTCTGGTGCAGTGCTGTGTTAGTGCAGGTGCTCGTGCTCCGTGGTGCTGTGCTGTGTTAGTGCAGGTGCTCGTGCTCCGTGGTGCTGTGCTTCGATGCAGTGCTGTGCTAGTGCAGGTGCTCGTACTCCGTGGTGCTGTGCTCCATGGTGCTGTGCTCCGGTGCAGTGCTGTGTTAGTGCAGGTGCTCGTGCTCCGTGGTGCTGTGCCTGTTGTAGTGCTGTGTTAGTGCAGGTGCTCATGCTCCGTGGTGCTGTGCTCCGGTGTAGTGCTGTGTTAGTGCAGGTGCTTGTGTTCCGTGTTGCTGTGTCAGTGCAAGTGCTCGTGCTCCATGGTGCTGTGCTCCATGGTGCTGTGCTCCGGTGCAGTGCTGTGTTAGTGCAGGTGCTCGTGCTCCATGGTGCTGTGCTCCGTGGTGCTGTGCTGTGTTAGTGCAGGTGCTCGTGATCCGTGGTGCTGTGCCCCGGTGCAGTGCTGTGTTAGTGCAGGTGCTCGTGCTCCATGGTGCTGTGCTCCGTGGTGCTGTGCTGTGTTAGTGCAGGTGCTCGTGATCCGTGGTGCTGTGCCCCGGTGCAGTGCTGTGTTAGTGCAGGTGCTCGTGCTCCATGGTGCTGTGCTCCGTGGTGCTGTGCTGTGTTATTGCAGGTGCTCGTGCTCTGTGGTGCTGTGCTCTGGTGCAGTGCTGTGTTAGTGCAGGTGCTCGTGCTCCGTGGTGCAGTGCTGTGTTAGTGCAGGTGCTCGTGCTCCGTGGTGCTGTGCTCTGGTGCAGTGCTGTGTTAGTGCAGGTGCTCGTGCTCCGTGGTGCTGTGCTTCGATGCAGTGCTGTGCTAGTGCAGGTGCTCGTACTCCGTGGTGCTGTGCTCCGGTGCAGTGCTGTGTTAGTGCAGGTGCTCGTGCTCCGTGGTGCTGTGCTCCGGTGCAGTGCTGTGTTAGTGCAGGTGCTCGTGCTCTGTGGTGCTGTGCTCCGGTGCAGTGCTGTGTTAGTGCAGGTGCTCGTGCTCCGTGGTGCTGTGCCTGTTGTAGTGCTGTGTTAGTGCAGGTGCTCGTGCTCCGTGGTGCTGTGCTCCGGTGTAGTGCTGTGTTAGTGCAGGTGCTCATGCTCCATGGTGCTGTGCTCCGTTGCAGTGCTGTATTAGTGCAGATGCTCGTGCTCTGTGGTGCTGTGCTCTGATGTAGTTCTGTGTTAGTACATGTGCTCCAGGTGGTTGTGCTGGCTCAGTGGTCTCTGTCTGCAAAAACAAAACAAAACAAAGCAGCGCTCTGGCTGGGTCACGTTTCAGCGTAAGGAGCCGTATTCACGTAGCTTTGTCCCCTTTGTACTGCTAAACTCCTCCCTGTGATCAGTGCGGCACCACACTCTATCCTATCGCCACACGCAACACAGCTGATCACAGTACAGTCGTTCAGAAGTCTTACAGCTACACCTTTTTCCCCAGATTATCGACTTCCAGTTCCGTCCTACCATCGAGTTGGCCCCCAACCTTACTTAGCACCCTTCCTGGTTGGGAGGTGGATTTGCAGCTCAAATTCCTTCTCTCCTGTTCACAGATGGCCATCAGTCTACAGTACGAATGGGTCGGTATATCGGTTTTGAGGTTTACCGCGGTTTAGATACATTCGGTATAGATACCATTCCTGTGGCGCTGCACCGCAATTATCGGAATTGCGGTATAGAATGGTTAATGCTCATCTTCCTATGAAAAAAGTGAAGGAAAATGTAATTTTCATTCGAACTTCTTTTTATTCAGCATCCTGTACAAAACAAGTCTCGAGTACTACTCTGCTCTCCCACCTAGTTGTGCATTTCCACGAACCGTCCTGTTAATCATCAGTGCCACCATAAGCTGAGCATATAGAATGTTAACACATGTCAACATAATGCGTTATTTATTTGTATTCTCTAAAATATAGTATAGAGAATTTATTAGTTTTGGAGATGGGGTTCTATGTTAAAAAAAAAAAAGACTCAAACGCAAACTGCAAACCATGAATAAAATCCATGTTTTACAACCGTGTTGTATTTGCTTCATTTTATAACGTGCATGATGTATACCGTGATAACAGGGTTACCATGGTATTTTTTTTAAAGGCTATCATACCGTGAAAATGTTATACCGTCTCATCCCTAATCTATACCCACAGGGGGCATTTGGCTGAGGTAACTTCTTACTACATTTATGTTGCTTATTGTTTTTCTAAGTACTGTACTTGCATTATTCTGCTTCAAGGTCTGATTAAAGCGTTCCAACAAACCGTCCGTCTGTGGATGATAAACAGACATCCTGATGGGACGTATTTTTAATATTTTATATGCCTGCTGTAACGTGTTAGACAAAAAGTTGGTCCCATGATCAGTCAAAATCTCCTTGGGGATCCCTACTCCCGACATAATCTGTACTAACTCTGTGGCTATTACAGCAGCACTAGTGGACCTCAATGGAACTGCCTCCGGGTATCATGTTGCATAATCTACCACTACTAATATATGTGTATACCCGGAGTCAGAAGGTAGCAAAGGGCCCACTATGTCTATTGCAATGATTTCAAAAGGAGTGGAAATAATCGGCAGTGGAACCAAAGGGGCGGACCGCACTCAACCCAGCGCTACTCGCTGGCAGTCTGGGCATGTGGCTACATATTTCGACACATCAGTATGAAGACCTACCCAATAGAATTGAGCCAATATCTGTTCTTACGTCTCTACGTTTTTAACCAAAGCGAAGGAACAGATTACGATTCTCCGTCCCCCTTATATGCTGTCATGCATTACCCCTTGGTAAACAAATGCAGCTACCTTTACAATCTGCAACTGCTACATTGTTTCCCTTCCGGGTCAATACGTTCTTGCAACAGAGTCTTGTCTTCTTCCAGACTGACCGACTTCCCGACCTGGGGAAAGAACTGTCAGGCCAACCCGTCCAAAGAACTCTGTCCTCGCTGCTTAGCGCCCTCACAGGTCAGAAGGGAGATTTACAACCAAGATTCATTATATTCCTGTCACAGTCCCACAACCTATCTAGCTGTAGAAGAAGCTGATCTTCTGTTGCTGCTGACAACATATCAAATAACAAACAAATAAACTTATAATTACTCTAGCTTTCAGTCAATCTTAATATTTCAGTAAACAAAAGCATGATTCTAAAAACATTTCAATCTCTGTAGAGCATTCACTGTCTTTTTTTATAGAATTAACTGAATGGTGCTCTAACTATAAAAGATCCTACAGCTTAAGCTATTTTCTATAGAGGTACATGAATACAAATAAAAGAAAAATGCATTTCCCTTTTTTTAATTGGACGTAAATAAAGTGGAAGGAACTGCAAGACAATTAACTTTGTTTTTTATCTCTAGCACCCAGTTTGAAGGTGGGGGGGTTAGTGTATGATGATAGTAGGCTGTCTTTGCTGCCAGGCAAAATTACTCTGAGGCATTTGAGGGGCTTTGTTTATCTCATTTTCCAATTAACCTCAGTGATTTAACTTCATCATAAAGCTGGGTGTCTGTTTGCTAAAGAACAAATAAAATCATTTTCACTATAGTTCCCTGCCAGTAGTCCTATGCTTTAGAGAACTGAGTTTTGAGAAAAAAGCTGTAAATGTAAGATTGCACAAAATCTATCACAAGTGATGCAGCTTTTTTCAACACATTCTCTCTTTTTGTCAAGTTTACCATCAGAAAGAGAGAAAAAAATGTACCATTGTGTATATTCTGGTTGTGTCTTTAAAATTAGACCTACTGTACATTTAACTTCCCAGCAGCTGTCTTGTGATATGTAAAATCTAAACACAACCAAGCAGCGATGCTCAGACACCAGAAAGTTCCAGGATATTTTTGTTTTCTGTTGTTAAGAAAAACAAAGATTTCCATAATGAATATCAGTTCACAGGCAGGAGCTAGGGATGCGTGAAGAATATGGGTTAGTATTTAGAGGTTTAGCCTCGAGGGAATGATGATGGCCTGCGGGCCAGGAGTGCTTGTTTTGAAGGATGGTGGCTGGACTTTATACCGCAAGAACCTCGTACTGTTATGGTCGGCCCCATGGGCCCCCGGGACCCCCTGAAAACATAGAAATCCACTGGCAATTTAAATATAGAGGAGGAGGGAGGAGGAGGAAAAAAGCAAATGCAAGAGAAGGCGCTTTCCCGATATTTTGCGGGTTGCTATTCCGATGGGGCTAATTCTGAAGATGGGGATCGGAGCTGGGAAGGAGCTAGCCATGAATTCCTTGTCCATCTCGACTTCAATTAGTAAACAGTGATTCTGGGTTAGGAGGAAGCAGAGCAAAGATTTTTGCATATGAATGGGACAGAGGAAGACTATGAAGGGGGCCAACCAAAACCCACTTTAAAGTTAACATTAAAGAAATACTTAACTGCTTTAAAACCCACAATACTTTACAATTTTACAATATCCAATAAAAGTTACAGACATAGTAGGAAACCTCACTAACTGCATTAGCAACAGTGTACAAAAAGTTAGCGTAACAGAGAGAAATATGCTCCCACATGAAATCATCGAAAAACTCTCATTTGATTGCATTAATTGTGTTGTATGCTGGTTGGCTAATTTTTATTTATTTTGTAAGCTCACTCTGGGTTATATACTGGTTGGCCGATATTTCGGTATACTGCACTAAGTCAGTGTTTGAAATATTGTTACAAGATTTCACATTATTTTTACATACAATTACCCATTTATACAGTTGGGTTTTTACTGGAGCAATCTATGTAAAATACCTTGCTCAAGGGTACAGCAGCAGTGTCCCCCACCTGGGATTGAACCCACGACCCTCCGGTCAAGAGAGTCCCAAGCGTGAACTATAAATGCGAAAATCCAATATTGATTGAATGGAATAGGTTGAATATGGTTTTGTGCACAGAAAGTTGAAAATGAAGACCATCCTGAAGAATAAGTGGCTTTTGTTAATGAGGCTAATGCTGATTGAAGGAGATTGGAGAGGGTTGAATTCAATTGAAGAGCAGGTCTGGAACTGAGGGATCTGAAGTGGTGTTGGTGAGGCTGAACCAGTTGGAGGAATCAGAGCACCTGGAACCAGAGAATCTGATGGAGCGACCGTGTCTGTCCTGATGAGTGGATAGGGTTTGGCACTGAAAAGTGGGAACTGAGAAGGGGGGAAATATTGTGCTGACCTACGTGAAATGTATTGGAAGCAGCTGTCGGACACGTAGACTCTGCAGGCATTTGCATGCAGACCGCTGAAGATTTGTTTGAAAAGATCAGTGTTGGGACGAGACCAATCTGTAATGAAGTTGTCAGAAGCAAGGACTGCAGCTGCTTTGGCTGAAAATGATTTATGATAATCGTAAAACATTGTGCCACCGTATCTGACTGACAATTCCACAACATAAAGCAAATATTGATCGAGCTCCTGAGGCGGCTACACGAGTTTAGCATGGATGGGGTTACGAACTAAACCACACCTTTTAAATAATAATATAACAAATAGAAATACAAAATAACGCATAGACACACAAGGGCGGAGAGTTGCAGGCTCGACAGCCCTAGGCGGTGCAGGCTTGGCAGCCTTAGGGGATGCAGGCTCAGCAGCCCTAGGTGTGGCAGCACTAGGTGATGCAGGCTTTGCAGGCTTGGGCAAGAGTTGATCCTTTGGAGGCAATTGTGGGATCTGATTCTCAAGAGGTAGCTTCAGCTCCTCTGGCAGTGGAGGCGAGAGTAACAAGTGGTCTCCCTCTGGCGGTGGAGGTGGGAGCAGCAGGTAGTCTCCCTCTGGCGGTGGAGGTGGGATGAGCAGGTAGTCTCCCTCTGTTGCTGGAGAATGGTGTGCCTCTCCCTCGGTCACTGGAGACTTGGGCTTCCCTTTCTTGGGCTGTGGATGCTCGGCCTCCCCCTCCTTGGGCTGTGGATGCTCCAGCTCCCCCCTCTTGGGCTGTGGACGCTCTGCCTCCCCCTTCTGGGCGCTGGAGACACTGGTACCTTGTCTGCTGTTCTCTCCAGGTCTCCCTCTAAATAGCAGAGGACTAATTCTGCAATTTTCTCCAATGACCTTGGGCTGTGTCCTTGCCACCAGGCCTCCCATCGGTCCCCATCCCTCTGCCACAAGGCATTAATTGTTATTGGGCTGGTCTGGTCCTCTAGCCCAGGATTTGCCATAATCCAATCTGACAGCTGGCCTGGCTCTAGCGCCACTTCAAATTTTTCTCCCTTTTTTCCAAAAAAGTGTACCCGCAGTACCGTCTCCCTCCAGACCTGTGACCATGGCGCTGTATCCCTCTGCTGATCACCAAGTGTGGCAGGTTGGCTGGGTGGTGTGACGTCACAGACCCGGAAGCAGGCAGACACAGACAGCACTGGGGTATGAATGCGCTGCTTGCGCGTTTTAATAATAAATAAACAGAACAAAGATTTAAAGTTTTATCATTTTTTCCCAGTGGGTATAGGTTCTTTCTCACGAAGCGACACCGCTAAAACCACCTCTTGTCCACCTTTGAATCTTTATTGTCACTCTGTATGTGGAAGCCTAAATATGCTGGCATACTCATTCTCCTTCACTGATGCCAAGTGCATTTACTTTACTACTAAGCACTATGGACATTTGGAAACTGGACAACTCATGTAAAAGCTACATGAAAATAGTATATAAATTACTATGTTATAATGATATTGTACAACATCATCACCAGTAAGTCACAATTACCCACTTCACACACTTCACGTACTTCTCCCACTGCCTTCTCCAGCCAGTGATGTCACAGGAGTGATTTCCAGCAATGGCGGATTATAGTTTGATAGGCCGCAGAATTTAAACAGCTCTTTTGACATATACCGATCAAAAACAATCAAAACAAACCCGAGATTACATTGTTTTCCCATCTATTTTATCATTTACAAACAAACCGAAAAGTGTTTCCTATCCCCTTTAAAAACAATATTACCCTGCGCGTTCTGGGAAAATTCAATTACTGCAGCAGTCATGGCGAATGCTGGAGAGAGAAGCTTGATGCAGAACTATTTGGGGTTTCAGCCAGATGACAACAGCAATCTGGTCGAAGGCAGACAGTCAAAATGTCGAAAGTGTTTTAAAAGAAGTGAAAAACAAAGGAGGAAATGCCCACCAATTTATTGAAACATCTTTCAGATCGCCACCCCGATCTCTTTGCTGAAGTTTACTTTTACTGTAGTTGCTTCCATTCTTTTAGTTTAAGTAAGTAAATCCCAGTGCGTATTACTTATAAAAAAGTCACAGCAAAGATAACAAATAAAACAGGAATGCGCTAGAAGCTGATCAAAAGGGAGTTCATTGATGCTTGTTTATTTCGTTATTACAGTGCATTTACTGGAAGCTGCAAAAAATATAATTTGAAGACATGTGTCATTAAAACTGTGCCGCATGTCAAAATGTTAGCAATGTTTGTACATATTCTTTGGATTTTGTGTTAATTCATATTTTATGTGCATGTAATGTGATAGCTGTGAAGATCCTGTGTTTTGAATTGCATACATCAGCAGTGGAAAGACCAGAATGAATACAGACTTCATTGCCAGCATATCAGTTTCTCTAACAGGATCAATGTGTCGCGTCACCTGCAGGGGAAAGCACAGGAAAGCACAGGACCTATAAAGCTTCAGAGTCACACTGCAAAAGTCCGCCAATGCAGACGGCTACAGGTTCAGCACGAAGCAATAAGAAGTACTTACAGTTTATTACAGTAGCCAGAGTGTTTGACTTTTGTCTAATTTACTTTCTTTGCAATATTTTTAACAACCAAACAAGCATGATGAGCCAAATGGCCTCCTCTCACTAGTAAAATGTCTTGTGTTCTTATTGAAGGTGCACTGGGGCGCTGTTTTGACAGAGACATTTGGCTTGAATACGCTTAAACAGAATTCTGTTCTAATAGCACGTAAGAGGAAGGCATCTACATTAGTGGCCCATTTGTTTTAGAAATGTAGCATTAAATATAATGCTTAACTTTTAATTTTTTCACTATTGAATTGCATATGTTAGCAGCGTTTTTAGTAAAGCATTTCTTTGCCACAAATAAATGTTTTTGATCCGCTGAACTAATTTTATTAAATTATTTGGAAGTGGTGATTTTCAAAATAAAGTTTAGCATTATTCTCTGTGTTTACTTGTTTTATGTTGTATGTGATTTTTCAAGGACATAAGAAATGCTACAAACAAGAGGAGGTCCATTTGGCCCACCTTGCTCATTTGGTTGTTTATTGATCCAAGCAGGAACCTCATCAAGCCATTTCTTGCAGTAACTGTGTAAATCAACTTCCACAACAGTGTTTCATTTTTTCATTTGTTGCTCACATTTTTAGAGCACTTCTAAGAAACTCCTGTATGTAAAACATCTGGCCGTGTTATAAAAAGTGCTTCAAGGAAAGTATTTCTGTGTTATTTTGTTATATACAGTATATAAGAAGTAAGAGATTCATTGTAATTGGAGTATTTGAAGCTGGCTGAAACAAAGACAATGGTGTCTTTTACACAAAGTGTTACACTTTCTTATTAGTTTTATTTTAATTTTATAGTCGGTGGCAATGACCTTTGAAAACACTGAAACTTGTTTTCAGCAGAATATATATATAAACACATGTCGAGCATCAAAAGAAGCGTATCACTATTATATTATAAGGTATATAAATAATGGAGATTGACTAAATGTTTTTGGTTTCTTTTTAATCACTCAATCATTCATCCTTGACCATGATGTGCTTAAGTGACTATGACTGAAGCATATGCACTTAATCACCTAATTAGTGAGATAGTTGATTGAACACTGGATATGGAGTGATTTCAGCTGTTGAATAGCAAGTTTGAATAAAAGCAATAAAGAAAATCACAGAAAAAAAACAATATGCCACATCTGTCAAGAGAGCAGCGCCTTCATGCAATCGGCATGTTGGTGGCTGAACTAGGGCAACGTACTGTAGCTCGTCGTCTTAGGTGCTCACAGCCAGCAATTTGAAACCTGGCAAGACGATATAGCCAGACACACTCTGTCAATGGCAGGCCATGAACTGGCAGACCAAGAGTCACAACACCTGTCCATGGTGGAATGCTTGCTGTATATATATAACAGCAAGCATTCCACCATGCTGTAGCATTATTAACTGTATACAAGCCTGTAATAGGGGAGATCTGTGCTGACTATCTGGTGTGTCCGTGGTTCTGCAAGAAGAGGGCAGCAGTCTCGCAAGATCTGCCTGTCAGTCATGGCGATGACACAGAGAGGTGGGGAAGAGGGTGTGTTGGCTTTCCCTCTCTCTGAGTGGCCGAGAGGCAGGCCTTGGGGGATTGCTCAGCCCATAAGAACTGCGCTTGGTTGTGCATTCGGGTGGCCGGAGAGAGGATACCCAGTGACGCTGGAGAAAGACGTCAGTGTAAAGAAAGAGCAGGCAAGCACGGCTGAGTGAGACAGCCTGCCTTAAAACAAACAAAAGAATAAAATAAATAATTACGTACCCGAGGGGACGTGTGTAGTTATACGGGGAACTCTGGCCACCCCAGTGTATAGAAAATAGTGGAGTGTAGGTCGGAGGCCTGTATTGACCGGCTTAGCGGCAGTGGGGGCACTGCGTAAGCAGCACTTTTGTTTTGTAGTTTTATTACTGTGTTTTATTTTCCCTTTTCCTTTCGCCTTTTGTTTTCATTATTATTTTTGAGCACTTGTATGTGAACTGTACTGTATACCAGTATTGGTAACCCCATGGTCCTGTTTACTGTTGCCAGTATTCAGGCCACGGACAAAAGCACCGTCTGCGGGTAAAAATAAATCAGTGCGCCTGAGTGGCGTTACAAATAAAACCTTCTGTCTCCCGTGTGTGTCAGTGAATTGCCCATCACCCTTCCACAAATCCTCTTATCCACTTTGCTCTTGCAAAAAAATTGAATTTGGCAGTGTAACGAGGGGGTGGGGTGGGATCTGTGCTGACTATCTGGCGCATGCGTGGTATTGCAGGAAGGGAGCAACAGCCTCGTAGATCCACCTGTCAGTCATGGCAGTGACACAGAGAGGTGGGGAAGAGGGTGTGTTGGCTTTCCCTCTCTCTGAGTGGCTGAGAGGCGGGCCTTGGGGGATTGCTCGGCCCATAAGTACTGCGCTTGGTTATTCATTCGGGTGGCCGTGATTGGGAATACACAGAGATGCTGGCTGAGAAGGCCAGTGTAAACGTAGACCAGGCAAGAATGCCAGTGGTTGGAGTGAGCAACCAAAACAGGCAAGCATGGCTGAGGAAGACAGCCAGCTTTACACAAACAGTTTATTTAAAACATATAGTTACGTACCCGAGGGGACGTGTGGAGTGATAGGGGAACCTTGGCCACCCTAGTGTATAGTGCACAGCGAAGCGTAGGACGGAGACCCGAGCTGACCAGCATAGCGGCAGTGGAGGTGCTGCGTAAGCAGCACTTTTGTTTTGTAGTTTTATTACTGTGTTTTATTTTCTATTTTTCTTTGTACCATCTGTTTTGATTTATTATTTTTAGGCACCTGCGAGTGCTTGGACCATAACCATCTTTACCATCGTTGGTATAGGGGAACAGCGGAACCACAGTGCCACCTGCTGGTAAAAATAAAACAGTGCACCTGAGATCCAAAGTATCGCATAGTATCGAATACCATGATACTGTGTATGGTATCCTATCAATACTCCCTAAAGGAGGTATCGCAGAACACTAATAGTTACTATATAGTTGTATTTGGCAGTAATATGGACTTGTAATTAGTCTAAAAATCTCATAGTGAAAGCTAGACGCTTCCAGTAATGTCTACTGCTGTTAATGTCGTGTTTACTATGCAAACCTGGCGAATAAATGTTACAGCAACTCAACACAGCTTTCCTGTGGCTTAGTATTAGAGCCTTGAGAATTTCACGAGAGAGTTCACACTAACTGATTTAACTGCAATTCAGTCTTATAGCCCCCAGATGTCCACTTAAATAATAATTGGGTTATTAACAGATTAACTATTAGCTAAAGAGTAAGTATATCCATGAAAATCAGTGTGATTAAATGATAAAGCGTACATTCAAGGCTTTATGTTATGGTAAAAAAAATCTAAAACATACCGTACATCAGTACACATCTAGAGTATGTACACTGATAATAATATATTTTTTCATACTCTAGAAAGTCTAGCTGCATCCACTATTGTTCTTCCGTTTGTTTTACAGTGTGCTGCACACTACAAGTTTCAAATGGCTACCCCAGGAAACACACAGTTAAAAACCATGAAGTGACTCCTAACCAGAAAAGGGCTCTTTTCTCTGATCTTTGATGAACACCCCCCCCCCCCCCAGAAAGTAACTATTTAAAAAACTACTCAGAATGAATCTCTTTGGTACCTGCAGGCATTGAGGGAGGAAAGAGGAGTACATTGGAGGAAAGGGCTGGAAACCTTTCTGAGAATCCACAGCATGTCTTTGTGGGGGAGTCCAACTTAATTTACAGCGGGAGGTTTTTTTTTCCTTTTACTACAGTAATGTACTTCGAGGTATTTACTTTGCATGCTAGAAACTGGATGAAGCTTTCTGACCTGAGGGTCCCAGTTTCAAATTCCTGCCCTAACTGATAGCTGACGGACCATTACAGAAGTCAATTATGCTGCAAGTATACCTTGCTTGAGGGGAGAGAAATTGTCATTACTGATAAGAGGCAGCTCAGCTGACTAACCAACCCGAAACAGCAAGGTGAGCATGAGATTGATACTCCCAGGAAGGAATACATGAAAATGGTTTCTTTCCAACAGCCTAGTGAGGGTAGCAAGCTGCAGTGGCATTCAAACGAAGAATTTAAACATATCAATTCCAAGCTTTCATTGGCTATGTATACAACAAAAGTAGAGGTAGCAAACTATGAAAGTAGTGCTCTTTTTTTATTTTGACATGGGTTTAAGTGCTCGGCCAAATAATGTGATGTTAAGGAGGGAGCTATGCTAATTTGTATCCTTTATTTGAAAAAAAATATATACTAATTCACAGCTACTGAACCATGTGAACTTCTTTTTTTGGTGATCTCTACATTTTTCAGTTGTCTTTTTCCATTTTGAAAAGCCTTTTGTACGAAACGTTTCCTCTGCATCTACTGCCACCAAGTACTGTATTAGTTGATCAACAGTGATAGGCCTGCTAGCATTAGTTCCAACAAGAGTCTCACTATTTAATTGGGTAGCTACATATAAAGTGCTGGCTTGAAAACGTACAACACAACGTACAATAAATGAAGCTCTAATATCTAAAATCACACTTACAACATGTCGCTATGGTTACACACTGTTTTACTGCTTTTGGAAAACTGATGCAGACCTAACCTAATATTACTGCCTTCAATTTTTATTCAAAGTTCAACTACAAGAATCAACATGCTCATTGTCTCAATCAAATGCAGGAATATTAACACAGTAATTCATTCATTTTTGCTTTGTACAGTATTATCCGACAGCAGGACACATTTGATTTTTTGTGCAGCTTCCTTAACTAGCATTATCTTCAATGATGTCCACACTGAGACAGGTAATAACACCAGCTTCTTACCGATTGTATGGAGCAGCTTGGCTTTTGCTGAGGATTGTTAAACCAATTCTTTATAAAAATAAAAATCTGATTATCGAT